>NC_136489.1:93527800-93552800 GCF_053919585.1 Euprymna scolopes | reverse complement strand
TTGAATCCAGTTCATCAGTTTTTCTGGAGGATCATTGCACCATATTGTTAAAAAGAACAAAATGTAATTTAATGTAATTTCTTCCAAAAAATATTTTGTCTGGGTATAAATCATTTTTCAAATAGGTGACATCTTTAATTTCCTTTCATTAGAACTGATTGAAGAAGCTGAATGGTCTTGATTACAGTAATCAAGTATTAGAATTTAGTAAGTTGCCTTAATGAACGGCTGTTTGTAGTCATAGCTGATAGTAGCTTAAGCTTTAATCTATCAGCATATCCTTTAACGTCTTTCCCAAGCTGCTATCCTGGTCCATAGTTATGGCTTACACCATCTGATCATATTCTTGTGAGGAGGAATCCGGATGTATTCATATTCATTACACCAGGAACATCTATTATATAAATTGCAAGTAAATACACTACTGGGCAACGGCAAGTAGGAACAGCTAGTATAAAATAATAAAGATTTTCGTTTTAGTAAAAGAAAAGAGAGAGAGAGAGAGAGAGAGAGAGAGAGAGAGAGATGAAGAAGTAGTAATAAAAAATAATTTACTCTTTTTATTTTATGTTTACGTTTTTGAATTTTTGAGATGAGGATTGGTTATTCGTATTATTTGAATTATTCGGACAACTGCCCTCATCTTGAGTGTCATTTTTCACAACGTTTTGGCCGATGTAACCTTCGAACTTCTTCAGGTGTATGTTTTTGAACTTGGGAATGTTTCTGTTGAACTCAGGAATCTGCACAGAATTTCAAATGAAACCCTTTGTTTACTTCATGGGGTAGCATGCTCTCGTTCTATGACTGGATAGAAGTCCTAAGCAATTTGAAATTGTATTTTTCAATCGACTGCACTGAGGATTGAACCTTCAACCGTCAGGAGAATATCACTTTACATTTACGTTTGTTTTCATGACAAAAGTAATGTGTAAATAGTTGTAGTAGTAGTAGTAGTAGCAGCAGTAGTAGTAGTAGCATGTGTATTTTATGGTAAAAAAAAAGCGTATTTGATATTTAGTATTTTCAGAAATATTACCAAATATACCAATCAAATAAAACATAATGACTAAAAATAATAATCATGTATCTCATAAAGTATTTATTTAGTTATTTAAATATTTGTAAATTCAAGGATATTTGTAATGGTTTCAATTATGTTTTACAATTGTGATCAAGTTAAAATTAGCCGACCAAATGCAAATGATTGACATATGTAGGTAAACATGTTTGATTGACATGCGTAGGTAAACAAACGAAACAAGTTACTATCACGTTGAATCTTTTAAAGAGAAATGTTTTAAAAGATGCAAAGAAAATATTTTACACATGTGTGAAGTGCATATATATATATATATATATATATATATATATATATACAGAGAGAGAGAGAGAGAGAGAGAGAGAGAGAGAGAGAGAGAGAGAGAGAGAGAGAGAGAGAGAGAGCAAGGGTGAAACAGAAAACTGAATGATAAAAGAGAAGAAGATGGGAATATAGGTGAGACAGAACGAATGGAGAGGGTGAAAATAAAAGGCAAGGGGAAAGAGAAAGTGTGTGTGTGTGTGTGTGTGTGTGTGTGTGAGTGAGAGAGAGAGAGAGAGAGAGAGAGAGAGAGAGAGAGAGAGAGAGAGAGAGAGAGCAGCTGGTTTTAACTACAAAAGAACAAGGTTAATTGAGAAAAGACGTGATGTTATGAATTGAACATTTCATGTGAAAATTCCATAACGTTAATAAGCATTTGCAAATCTCAAATTGAGCTGCAAACTATCAAAAATGGTTGATTGGAATTCTGCAAATGAACGGAAAGATCTTTACAATTTAAAATTGAAAATTTTTTGCAGTTTCTACGTCATAAATTTTAGAGAGATAATGTTGAAGTTTATTTTTAAAAATAACTGATAACCTTGCTTGCTTGCACGTTGAATATATTTGATAGTCGGACGAATGATGAACAAGATGAGAATTAGTGACTAGAAGGGGATATATAAGAAAGGATTTAGTCATAGTAGCAACGTAAGAAAAGATGAAGTAAATAATGAGGCAACATATAAACGATCGTCTGGCTGGTCAGTCACCATGGCAACAAGAGTTTTGACTGAATGATGTAAATGTAGTGTTATTCAGTAGCAATATTTGAAACAATAAAACTGTGTTTATTTTTTGTCATAACTGATATCTCCAACACTTACTAGTAAAATCTCACAATGATGTATTAGTTTTGTTTTACAATAATATTTTTGTGTCTGAGCAAAGAGCAAAGATGTTTTACTTCACTTTGTTTATAACTTAAAAATGTTAAATTACAGAAAAAAAAATTCGAATAAAAATTGGGATTAAGGTCTAAGAAAAGGATTACACAAGAGTCCTCATTCATTCCTGGGTAACATTGGGTGTGCCTATCGGTAACCTATAATATTGTATAATTTTCTAACTCCCCTGAACCCTAAACGAGTCAAATAATACTAAACCAGTAGTGACAATAGCATATACATTTGCTTTCAACATTCTATCTTAGATTTTTTGCACTCATTGCACCATTATCACTGCTAATTTAGTAGCTAATGTACAGGAGAGACGAGAGAGGAATTAAAAGTTAATAAAAGATCAGCCCAGCGTTGCCATTATTAAACATAACGTTAAGTTTCTTTAATGAAAAAAGTAAAAAAAAAAAAAAAAAAAAAACGGAAAGAAACTAAGATATACGCATGCAAGTATTAGTTTTTTTCTAAATAGTTCATTTCTTGTAAGTAAAAAAATACTTGAGCTGAGATCAAAGCCCAAACCTAAAGACAGAGTCAAGTACGATAACCATTAAGCCAATTTGGCATGATCTTTAAAGGGTGTTTTGAAACCTACTTATTCTTAACATAATGTGAACGATTTGCACATGCACAGTCATAAAACAGTTAAGAGACAGATAAAAATTCGATGACCCCAGGTACCACTTTTTCAATTTTGACCCCTTAGCTGCCCCTTTTTTTTTCCGTATGAAAATGGATTAAAAAGTTTTTAACATGTCCGAATACCTTATATACCAAATTTCAAGTCTGTAAATAAAAAAAATTTGAGTGTGTAGGTTGAGAAATATCCTCACACACGTTCTCAATTTTATAGATTTTAGAGTCATTTGGAAGTATAATAGTCTATCATATTCAGTTTAACATCTTTGTTTACATGCTGCCAAGTGTGAGATGATCCGATTTTCGCTGCTAATGTACTAGAACGATACACTTTTAAAGATGAATTTAGGACACTAAAACCTATGCAGCCGGAAAATGGTTTGAAATCCAACATTTTTTTTTTTATATACATTAATTAGAATTAATTTATAAGAATATAATTTTCTTTTCCGCTTCCATTGATTTTAAATAAATGAAAATTAAAAATTAAAAATTTTCTTTAAAATAATTATAATTAATAAGTCATGTGCACAAAGAAAGCAAAAGCGGACGGAGGATTTGAGAACATTTTTTTGATTGTGCAGATTTTAGCGTCACAAATTCATCTTTCAAATTGGTACCACTCTAACACATTAGCACCCGATTTTTAGAAATAAATACTTCTAAGGGTATAATTAGACGAGGATTAATTTAGTTTAATAATAAACCTTCTTCCACCTCCTGGAAAAAAGATCAACAGAACATTTTCAACAGTATTCTTCCAGACATAACCAAAATTGGAAAGATTGTTTAGAAGAAATGGCGAAAACTTTTCGGTTATTTGGCCCATCCATAACTATAAACGTCTGAGTTTCATAAATAAATCTGTGTAGGGACGTTAATGTGATATACTCTTTCCTGGCTACAGGTCGTAAAAATAAAATAAAAAAATAGCAACATTACATTCGCTGCTGTGTAAACGGGTTCCTGTAGATTGTTCAATAGAAGAAAATGAAAATAAATAAATAAATAAAATAAAATAAAATAAATAAAAAACAATTGCAGTCAAATCACAAGCGTCTCAAAAAGGCAGCTGATGCCGAAGAACGGTATCTTTCTTCTTTTTATTTTTGCTTTTTTAAAAGGTTTATCACTTGGAGTCACAGGCCAATCCATTTGCAGAGATGTCATCACGACTCAGAGAACAAGAATGAAGAGCCATGGAAACATTTAAAAAACATTTTTTTTCACAAAGTTGTTGCGGTCTGTCAGTTTTTAAAGATGGGGTTAAGTAGTTTCGGGCGTACGTTACCACTTTTCACACACATTAAAAATTAAAAAAAAAAAAAAAATACGATCGACCAATCAGTGAAGATCGTGATTGGCGATTAATCTGATGTTGCTAAATTCTAATTTTACCCATTTCAAAATGAATTGTTCCCAAATCAAATTATGTCATACCATCAATTAAAACGGTAAAATTTTAAATAAATGCGTTTAAAAAGGTAACATTAGTTTTATTGATTTGAACAATATTTAGCTGAAAATTATTTTTACACTATGAAGACAGAATATTTGTTTAAAAAAATAAATTGCTATAGTTTTTTGATACAGAAGAGACATTTGTTTTATCTTTTAGAAAGAATATTTTACTTATAATAATTAATTTTATGAAAGAAAGAGTTTATTCTTTGTTCGTGATAACATTCATCTTGGAAGACCTTTATTATTTCAAAATAAATATTATTACTAATAGTAAATTATACAGATTAGTGTAGAAAACACTAGAATTTCCTCAGGGTTTTACTAGTATCTGTATAATATTACAATGTTTGTACGTTTGTTCGTGTGCTATTATGTTCCACACCCATTAAAAATATGAGATCACATGATCTTCAAAGATATAGAAAGTGATTAATAAATTTTTAATCTTGCTGATAGGCAAAAATTAAGATTTTTATTAATTTCCAAATGAATTGTTCTAAAATCTAATAAATCATTATAAACAGAGCTCTATCGTTTCACTGACATAAAACAGTTTTAAAATAACCTGCTCTTTTGCATTCTTTTTATTTCTATACATCTGTTACAATTTTTAAATTAATAATTTTTAAAAAAGAGACATTCATTCTATTTATTGGTTTGACAATTATTTTATGATAAGAAAACGGTAGGTAAACAACAGTGCAATTTCTATACGATCATGCAAGTATGAAATGAATGTGAGAAAAAAAAAGATCAATAATGCTGATGGTTCCGCAAAAACTTATACATAAAAGCTTAAAATCATCAACACTGGATTTTAGCTTTATCTACCACTAGCAGACAATCCGGCATTGCCCGGTGGTAAAATATGCTTAAATATGATATTTTGATTAATGCAGATTTCGTATTTATTATTATATTATATTGAACCCAACATATAGTAATGATTTCAAAAGTTAAAAAATAAATAAATAAATAAATAACTAAATAAATAACTCGTGCACCACCACTGAGAAGCGAAATCAAAACATTTAGATTACAATTTACTTTTTCCTTTAACGTTAATGCCTGAACTATGAAGACATGTTTGCTGCAAGGCTAAAAATTAAAACATGAACCAATAGCTATTGTGTTACGCATGCATATTTATAATGCCACCGTTTGACCTTCACCTGGCAAATTCCATTTCTCTAATTGTTGCACTTTTGCACCGATTTTCTCCGACTAAAACCCAAATATAGTTTCGCATGGGTTTGAATACACTATATATTAAGTTTCATGTCTGTAGACCAAAAGCTCTAGGAGGAGCTTAGTAGGCAAAATTTTTTAAACAAATATATATATATATATATATGCATACATAAATATATATAGAAAGAGGTTTGTGTTTACTATAAACTTTTTATGCAAATATTATGCAAGTATAAATCATTTAGAATATCTGCATGAATATAATTACATGTAATAGTTAACTAAAGATGATCATCCCAGAAGAAAACTGAAAAAACTAATAGGGAATTAATTAAAATGAATGTTTAAAAGAATATACAAATTAGCTAAATCTTTTGCAGATAGATGCAATTCCGCAACTCATATATAACAGAATAGTATTTTCTTTTTAAATAAATAGAAAAAAGGGATTTTAATACGAATATCAATACACAAAAACCCACAAATTTATAGGAATATAGATTTCTCTTAATTTTGTTATAAAACGCTTGTTTGCAAATACAGAAGAAAACTTGAAGTAACTCCGAGGTTATCCTCCCAGGCAATACCCTCCCTCCACAGAAAGGACATGTCCGAGGTGTCCTTAATCGTGAGGAAGAGTTGAGATGAATGAGGATGTTTTTACAGGCCATTTTCTTTCACTGTCTTTGAGGCATGTTTCTTGTTTCTTTACACAGTCCCTTGTGTTATTATTGAACTATGTGCGATCTTTTATACTGCAGTTGTTAGATAATAAAGGGCAGACAATGCAAGGCAATGAACTTCTCCACATTTGCAGGTAGTTGAGTCAGTTTTGTATCCTCACCTGGCCTTAACAGTTCTGGATTGCTCCATTACTTTTCTCAGACGGTTGAGTGCATTCCACTAAACTGACTATGCTTCTGGGTCAAGAAGGAGGACTTTAAAGAGAGGGAGGAGAGGCTTATGTCAATAAGAGAGGGCGTCATTCACTAGATGTTTGGTCCATAGCCTAGTTTATTCCCGAGATCTTGTTAGGGGTTGAATTTGGCTGAGGAAGTTTTATCCTTGACTTCAGTCACTGGATTGACGATTCACATCCATTAAGCAAATGGTGCTAATCATCAGTAGCCTTTGTAATTTCTACTCAGTTGGCAACTTCCCGTTTCACATCTCCAAGTTTTTCAGGTTGGTATGCTTCAGACAACCAGTGATCAAATGTGCGGTGTTGTTCAATGACGTGTCTAATTTATTAGTATCGATTGATTTCTTCCAAATAGGATACTTATACGCCGCAGAGATTTAATACCAGCCATGAGCACCTATGAGGCGTTTTTTTTTTTTTTTTTTTTTTGTATACACCACGAATGAGTGAAACTGATAACTTGCCCTAGTGGTCATCCACTGTTTTGTCTATGTTGGGATCTTCTGATCATTCAGTTTTCTTAATTAACATAAAAACAATGTCTATCAAAACCTCTGATGGACCTGATGAAAACTTCCTTTTTCCTAACACAACATAAAATTCAACTTCTTAAAAACTGTCAGATATTAATTTCCTAAGTAATGGGGTGTCAGAGACTGCTTCTGGCTTGGTTATAGCAACTTGTCTGTTATTAGTATCATGACTATTCATCGTGTTGGGAACATTTCATGTAGTGACACAATAAGTAATGATAAAAAATGCGCAGATCAGCTAAATTTATTAAGCCTGTTGTCTCGATATTGCTCGGTTTGAGTATTCCTATCTGAATGACAATTTTTGTTTTTTTATGATGTTTAATACACATTTCAGAAATAATTTTTAAAATTAATTTTTAGTTGAGGATGACAGCCACGTATTAAAAAGGGAATCATTCTTTGCAAATAGAGGCCAAATACAGTGGCCAAGTATTATTTTAATATGCACATCTTGATAACTTTCCTTACTATATTTTGTCTATCATGAAGCAAGGAATAAATAAATGATAAAAAAGTTAAAATAAGTTAACTACTAGTTGAAATACCTGTCTACTTTTGGCAAGAAATTATAACTATGATCATATTATAACTATGATCATAAAAATTACATAATTACATCTCCACTGATAGACCCTCCCGTCGATTTCAGCATATGAAGTCCATCACAACTAAGTTGCTCGAAAATCCACACAGATGATTTATTTATAGGAGTGAAGGGTTTGTGCGAAACCAACCAAATTTTTTGGTACAACTGCAAATTTTTGTTTGTGCATTGGCTGCCACAGGACAGAGCAGACAGTACACTTCAGGTTTTTACAGTCTTTCTTCTCCTAGATGCATATCTTAATGAAGACTGGGGTGCATCTCTCACAGTGATTTAATGTGCCTCCAAATACACACCCAGAAATTTCTATATCTTGGCGCAGAAATCCACACTAATACAAGAGAAATGTCTACCTTTTTTCACTAAATACTCTTCAGTCATAAGGCATTTAAAATATTGTAACAATCAAGTATGGAAGTATAAACGTGTGACTGATGAAATTTTAAAAGTATCTCAATCCAACTGAAGAAATCTTTAAAAAAATAATCTATATACAACTACTACTAGACTAGAATTAACCCTCCAGGTCACAATGTCTACATATCAGGGCTCTATAGACAAATTTATCTTTAGCTGACCTTTGACAACTAAATATTTTCGTTTACTAGTCAAATAGAAAAGTTACTAGCGTATCCAGTGTTATTTTTGGAATATGACGTGACGAGTACATATTTCATAAAGATTTTTATTTTTATTTTAAATAACTGAAATTCTAAAAATGCACAAAATTTTATGTTGAGACTTAAAAGGTATAAAAATTTGAATTTCTCCAGATGTTTTTTAAACAGCCTTCATTAAAAGAAAAAGAGTATATTTTTCTATTAAATTTTTATTGTATAAATAATTTGATTTTGCTCGTTTAAAAAAAAAATAAAGATATTTTCACTCAGTGGAAAATTGTCAGTGAAAGGAACATAATCACCAAAGGATAAGCGTTTTATTATTTATTTGGAAATATCACTTGCAAATGCAACTGTTTCACTCGCAATGAAAAGCTCTGCATATTTTTATTCCACTATGATTCCATTTTGGAAGTTCATAGACATGAGTAAAACTAATAAGTCAAGAGACATGGGTACAAACTCGTGATGAGATGATTAATCGAAATCAGAAAAATTAACTTTTTATTGGTATAAGAAAGGTTTCAGCCTAATTCCTAATTCTAAAAACAAGTTTTAACTATTTTTTCACTCGTTTGTTAAAAACTTAATTTTCTTTTTGATGAGACAAAAACTTATTGTTTTTATTGTTTTTTTGAACTCTCAATAAAACTAAAATCTTTATATCTTAATGATTAATTTCCGTACAAATGGCACAGAAATGTCATAATAAAAACGGCATGAGTGGATGAATAGGAAAAATGGCACAAGTTAAAAATCTCACAATAAGTTTATCATATCACAATTTTCAATTAATTACACAAGGAAAAGATTAGAAAAAATAATTCAGCAATTATATTTGTGTTATACACGTCCCTCCCCACACACAAATGTACTTTTATTTTTATGAAAATATATGCGCACAACCAAAAATAATAAAATAAAAATTTTTTAATTAGATATTTAACAATTCAAAAAATCAGAATTGTAATTGATAATTATATCTAAATTCAGAATTTAGAACAGAATTCGTAATTGTATCAGAATTGGTAAAAATATTGGATTCATCCCATCACTAGTACAAATTTTTTTTTTAAGCAAGATCAAAAGTAGTCATTCTTTTGCCATCAAAAGTAGTCATTATTCTACTAGATGCTCACAGAAAAATTAATAGTGATTAAATCAACAGAACTAGAGAAATCAAAAAATAATAAATAAATAAAATAATGAAAATGACAAAACTATAAAATATAAAATTATAGAAAAACTAATTAAAGTGGTTGAATCAATATGCAGTGAGTGAGAGAAAGATAAATACATGGGTAGTTAAGTGAGAGATAGATAACTTGTTCAGTTAATTACAAATTATGAATAATAAAGAAGAATTAAAGGCAGGGTGATGTAGAAATTCATAATCACTTCCATTGTATTCTCTTGAAAATTTTAAATATATTCTTTGACATTTATGAAAATATATTTGAAATTTTAAGGATAGTTCTGCCTTCATAGTTCCCATAAGAGTGCATTTAAGGATTTTTTTTACCACTTTATGGTCCAAATTATCATGATTACAGAATTGAAGACTTAATTACAAAATCTGAAATAGAATTCTTCTTTTCGTACTTAATTTTCAATCTAATATATAAAATTAAATTAGTAAAATTTTTGAACTTAGACCTACATAACAATGCAGCATAAAAATCTATATTTGATTCTGTCTAGCCTTTTTTGTTGAACATTGGTGCATATTAAGCAGAATAAGTTTTACTTTATTTTCTTTGCAAATATCATTGATCTCGCGTGAAAACTTTATTTCTGAGGTAGGGCATTTTTCTTTTCAACAACAAATGTAAACTACAGACAGAAGCCGTCTTTGCAATCAACAGGAAATTTCATCAGAGTACTAAATCTTTTCGTTTATTACTACTAAATTAGTTTTTAATTTTATTTCTTTTTACTCCAATGCAATTTGACATGGAAACAAACAGGTAATATATAAAACTTGAATTTCTATGTCATCTTAAATCATGTGACACATTCTTCGTTAACAGTTTCTACACAAAAACACCTCACATTTGTCAATAAAATGACCACAACCTTCGCAACAGAACAATAATTGCAGAGGATGACTTCATATAGATCACACAATCCTGAAACAAAAAAGAACTATTGCAAACTAGACATAGTCAGGATTCTGGGATCATTGCTGATGTGGACATGGAATGATAGACAAATAGTGTTGATACAAAGACGTAATGACGATTATGAAGACAATAACTTTAATATAATGTTACAAAATGTTTTGCCTGCCCGCCAGCAAGCTGTCTATCAAGACAAAACTATGAGGAGCACCTAAAATGCATTACAAAGACCAACTGAAGTGCACTCTGACACCAACATCAGTTCGTCCTTGTGATGAAAAACTGAAGAGATTGAACGTAACTATTCCACCACTGACTGGGCTTCACAAGTTTGATCAAACATAAACATTAACCGTAAAGATAGGACTCATGACAGAACCTGATACTTAGACATGAGTGGGAGTTGACAACAAAGTGTTTGGAATTTTGTAAATTTTATGAAAACGGGGAAAAACTCAAAACGTTTATCAACAGTGGAAACAAAATTAAAGAAAAATTGGCTGATAATGCAAATAATTTGCTTACATATTTTTCACTTTTACAACTGATTGGAATTAGTTGAATGGTTGTATTAGTTTCTACTTCTGCCGTCTAGAAGGAATAACATCCAAGTATTTGACAAATTAAGAAATTTTGCACTGGTTTGCAGAGTGATGTTGATAGGTACATCCCCACAGGAACAAAGTTAGACACAAGGTCAAGAAAATCCAGCATTTCAAAAGAAACCAAAATAAAAATTGCCTGTGTCTAGAAGAATTTCTCTTTCACTTACCAAAGACAGAAAAGATGACGTGTAGTATTCAAACAGATACTATACTTTGCACCTACTCAAAAGGTCAAGGAATATTAATAGGTGGGTAAGTGTGATGATTGAATTTACTTGCTTCTCACATCAGTAAAATGTAACATAAAGCCAGAAAGTTGGAAAAAATATCTTCTCCAAGGAAGAACTGCATTCCCCAATAGGGAATCTTCAGGCGATCAGCAATACACCGCCACATCCTCCTTCAGATGTATTACTAATCACCTGTAAGATGCACCCCTGAAGAGTGAACTTAACCATACCTCAATCCGAAAAAAAAAGGGGTCTGCTTACTCACCAACAAGACAGTCCCTCATTACCAAAATAATGCCAATGACAAACCGTTGCTGTGGTATGCATGCAGTTGGTGAAGCTGATATTTTGAATTCTAGTAATTCATATGAGAACTTGTTTATTTTATTGCCAATCAACTTCTTCCATATTTATTTAATGCTGAAATAACAATATCTATCGTAAATGATTCACTGTATACAATTAATTCAACACAAGTTGCTATTTTGCAAAAAGCTGGGGGGAAGTTATGGGTTCATACCTTTCATAAGAGCGTTAGTACATAAATGACCCAACTAGATCATTTTGATCTTCGAGCTAGGATCAAAGTAGTATCTGTCTTAGTCCTCAGTCAGAGGAGAAATCCTCCTTGCCCGGGACAATTTTTATTTTTGCCTCCATCGAGAGTGCCTTTTTTGGGGGATCTGAATATCCTCCACATAAAAACCGAGCTTGTGTCCAACTTTGACCTCGTGAGGAGGCAAATAATTAAGGGTCACCATTAGGATTTGAACTGTGAATAGCCAGTTCTACGAGTTGCAAACCAATCACGCATCGTTCAGGTAGGCATTGATATTACTATATACATTTATACAGAGGTCACTTTTTTGGGGTGGTTGTATAAAGTGCAGGTGAACGAAGTGAAACCGTAGCCCAACTGAAATACAGCCAACATGCGTTAGCAACTGAAGGGCAAATAAACAGTGAAAAGGTTTTGTTATTTTGTGCAGTGATAACAGAAATACAACCATTGGCAGTTAAATGTCCGTCGTTCGAAGGAGAAAGTAAGGAAGAAAAAAGGAAAGAAGAAAAAGCAAAAGTAATTGCAGGGGGGGGGGGGCTGAGGAGATATCAATTAGTTATCTGGGTGTTTGAAGAAGAAAAGAAGAATATAAGCACTGAAGAAAGAGAGAGAGAGAGAGAGAAAGAGAAAGAGAGAGAGAGAAATAAAAAGAGGGAAAAGGAGAGAGAAGGAAATATGCAAAAAAGACATAAAGAAACGATTTAGGAGAGAGGAAAAATGAGACAAGTTTAGAAAAAGTAAAGGAGAGGAGAAGGAGAGGGAGAAATAGATAGAAAAAAGAGAAAGGAGTAGAGAAAGAGACAAATAAACGAGAAAAAAGAAAACGAGGTTGAAATAGAAAAATAGAAATATATAGAAGGATAAGGGATGGAGAAAGAAATGGATGGAGAAAGTAAGGGATAGAGAAATAAAAAAAAGAGAAAGAAAGAAAAAAATGTGTGCGTGTGAGAAAGAGAGGGGGAAGAGAGAGAGAGAGAAAGAGAGAGAGAGAGAGAGAGAGAGAGAGAGAGAGATAAAAGAAAAAAAAAAACAAAGTAAAAAGAGGAACAAACAGAACAAAAATGAAAGTAAAAAGGTGCACAAAGAAAAGGTGCACAAAAAATAAAAAACAAAAAAGAGAAAAGCGAAAAAAAAAAAAAAAAATGAAATGATAAAGGAGATTAATGTTTATTTTGGGAAAAGAAGCTTTTATATGATTTAAAGTTGGTTTTAAAGAGAAATATTCCTGAAAAAGAGAGAATAAGAAAAGGTGTAATGGAAAAGGATGTTGAGGTTGAAAGACGAGGAGGGGCAAAGGGAACTCGTTTCTTAGTGCTAAGGCAGCTGCTTCTGCGGCTCATCTCCCTCGCTATCATCATCATTTCTACTGCCGCCACTGCCACCTTCGGTTAACCCACCACCAGTGCCAGTGTCAGCATTAGTGTCTGTGGAAAGTTGTCAGTGGAAGTCCAGAAAGTATCAAGATGAGAAGGAAAAGCAATGCTGCCCGTCCCAGCATCTGCAGCCTCGGAAGGAAGGAAAGTTTATTCCCAAACACTCATGTAAGTACAGAAACTAATAACTGCCCCTCTCATCATGTTTTAACACCTTACAAAAACCACAAACATAAAAACAAAAACAAAATAAAACAAAATAAAAAACACAAAATCATCAACAAAATCATTAAAAAAAAAAAAATTATACAAAAAACAAATATGAGAATTTTAAAATATTACTTCCCTCCCCCATTAATTATAAATACTTCCATGCTTTATAAAAATAATAGATTCTTATAAAGATAAACAATTAAACAATGAAAG
Organism: Euprymna scolopes; assembly: GCF_053919585.1. Taxonomy (NCBI): domain Eukaryota; kingdom Metazoa; phylum Mollusca; class Cephalopoda; order Sepiida; family Sepiolidae; genus Euprymna; species Euprymna scolopes. Next base: position 93,539,246 of record NC_136489.1, on the reverse strand, counting down.
GCTATTTTTGCGTTTTGTTTTCTCTTTCTTTCAGCCAAATAGAGATATTTTTTGAATGAAATTGAAATTCTCTAAAAATTGATTTTTTTTGAAAGTCTATATTTTGGGTCAAAGCAGAAATTCTTGCATAAATTTCTAAGGGGGAAATATAATAGCCCTTATGTAGGGAAAACTGTTAGAAATGGAAGGAAATATTTTTACAGGATTCAGGAGGACTTTTGAAAAAGTTGAAGTTATTCAAGTGAACAGAAGAGTAAAATAAATTAAGTCTTTTTCAATCTTTTGAGAAAAATTGTGGAGAACAATAATGATGAATAAAATGTAAAATGTTATTTGTTTAGAAAAGAAAAAAGAATTAATCTAACAGGTCAAAATTATAACTTTTTCATAATGAAATCATAAAGTTTTTTTGTGGCAATTATATTTTCTTATAATCAAAATGTTTTATAAAAATGTGAAAAAAATATTTTTCTTTGCATATTTAAAAATTATTTTTTGCATTTTCAAAGATATATAAATTTTTCTTCCTTTCTTATAAAAATGTGTATGTAATATATGTGTGTGTGTGTGCGTGCATGTACAATATATATGTGTGTGTGCATGTGTAATATATATATGTGTGCATGTATGCGCAATATATACATGTGTGTGCATGTATGCGCAATATATATATGTGTGTGTGTGTGTGTGTGTGTGCGTGTGCAATATAAATATACATATGCGTGTGTGTGTAATATATATGTGTGTGTGTATATGCATGTGTAATATAAATATACATATGCGTATGTGTGTAATATATATATGTGTGTGTATATGCATGTGTGTGCAATATATATATATCTGTTTGTAATATATATATATATATATATATATATATATATATATATATATATATATAGAGAGAGAGAGAGAGAGAGAGAGAGAGAAACGCGTCGAATGATTCCATAAATGTTTTAGATATTTTTTAAGAATGCTATCAATATAAACGAAAATTAATTTCTTATCAAAATAAAATGTATATTTCTACGATGATACAAGGTATATATATAGAAATAGTTTAGAATGCACTTCCCATAGTGAAGTTCACAGTTTACTTACACGGGACTAATCATAATACAAAAATACAAAGTTGTTATATTGTTGTATGACTAATGAAATAAAATATTTTGATTGAAGTTGAGTTACTAAAAAATAATCCCATGTTAAACTTGAATGAAAAAAAGAAAAACAATTCTGAACAATTATTTTCTTTAATTAAATGCATTTAAAGCAATGAATTGTTTTAGTAAGTTTAAAAAATAATGTAGATGAAAAAAAAATTTTTTCATTAGTAATAACTATATTATTTATGCCATTTTAAATTAAAAAAAAAAAGGACAGCTGTGTTCTTCAAGGTAAATTCAATATGCATATTTTCCTTAATTGACTTTTAAAGAAAAAGAAGAGTTTAGAAGACAACCACCATAAACTTTTTCATATCTTTTGTTGTGTGCATATTTTTCATCAATATTTTTTTCTTTTTTCAAATTGGAGTCAGCCAATCTCAAACTAATTTGCTGTGAATCCTCCTCATCAATTGTAATACGCGCTGTTTTTTGTTGTTGTTTATTTTTGCTTTTTAAATAAAATGTGAATGAAATTACCTTAGGTCATGTGATAACTAAGCAAGTCATCATTGATTGCATTTAAGCTTACACGATTTTTAAACCATTTCTTTTCAATTTTGTCTTTGAATATCAAAAATGCGATTTTTTAAAAATATTTATATAGTATATAAGTTTAAACTTTTAATTTTAGAAGTGAGATTTTCTTAAATATTTATTTTAAACGGTTTTGTAAAATCTATACTAACAAAAATATAAGAAAAGTGCATTTGATGAAATCAATTTTATAAACATTACAAAAGATGTTATTGCTTCAAATAGATAGATTTGAATGTTGATACACTCAAACTGGGCCTCATGTGATCCCACTCTCGCCTTCGACAGTCATCACTGACGATGAGTATTACATGAGTAGATAATTTCATATATATTTTTGTTTGTATATGTAAATTGTTAGTTGTTTGTTTGTTTGTTTGTTCTTTGGGTCGAACCAGTTTCTCCAAAGGAGGAAGTGTCAAGAAAATATTAAATCCCCAGTCCCCAGTAATATATGTGATATAATATGTAAATAATGTACCTTTGATACATTTTTCAAAATTGTTTAGATGAAACCAAAAGCCATTGTTTGCATTAGTAGCCGACCTACCGGTTCAACGTTGGTATATCATACATTAGTGTATACATGTACACACACAATCAATTGTGAAAGTGAACAGATATTTTAAAAGTACATTTACTGATAGTTTTAAGCACATGCATTAAATTCTCTGATGTTGTATAACTATTTACGAACTGCTTTTATTCATTAATTTATTTTACACGTTTTCCATATCCAAAAATCTGTAACATTTTGCTGCCTTTGGTTGCAAAGCAATCGATATAATGATACAATTTATTTTTGCATGCGATAGGAGACGAAATGAAAACGTACTGCCCTGTGCAGTTATTGAACTCACAACCTTTAGATTACAAGATTTTATGTTAAATACATCCACTCTCCTCCCGCTACTTCTCGTTTCACTCGCCACGTGCAAACAACCAATCAAGCAAGATTATCAAGTTTTGTATTTTATAGATATTTCGAATCTTTTATCCAGAAGAGTATATGTACTTTGCATAATATAGAAATGAGAAGAAAAGAACTGCCTCATTCATTGCTTTTTTCAACCTGAAAACTAGTTGAATACATAATCTTTAATCAAGTGAAAATGTGTAGTAAAGGCCATTTCAATTAATTCTTCAATTCAAAACCTTTAACAATGCTAATTTCTTATCTACATTGATAAAGTTACAAGACAACTCCATGTCTGTCTGTATTTTTCTTGCATCAGAATAACTTGCTAATTCCACATCGATTTATTAAACACAAAAAAATTAGTTATAGCAAGTTGATTTGTATGCACTAACTGATGAATATAAATATTGCCATATTTGAAAAATACAATATGGATTACTGGAATTTTTAACAAGATGGCAAAGGAAATCTGAAATCATAATTTGCATACCTATAAAGTTGAATTTTTCCTTGCTCGGACATTGATATTAAAAGCCTACTTTTTCTATTTAAAAATTATTAAAAACATTTTAATATACTTAATCATGGATATACAAGCAACTTCATGAGGGTCAACTAATTTACATATCATTTTGAAAAACGAGCGTGAATTATTCATTTTTATGTTTTTTATTAAGTGATTGGCTTTATTTCACTATTATGCTGAATTCTACTTATGCATAGTTTCTACATTCTGCATAATTGTGTAGAATTTAAGATGAAAACGTTATAGCACATGGAAATGTTTTTATATCTATCTATATATATATACATACAAGTGACCTTGTTGGTATGTGTGCAAAAAGTCTCTACCAAACTAATACCTAAATATTTGGTCTACAGAATTGAAATTTGATATATAGGGTATTTGGTTTTTAGCCAGTAAAATAGCTGCTAAAGGGTCAAAATTGAAAAGAAAATTTGACCTTGATCTGGCGTAAGTCACTTACACTGTTTTTTTTTTTCTGAGCATTCGCTAATTAAAAGTTATAGGTAAAACAACGTTATTTTTTGCAGTTTTTGTATACATATAGATTTAGGTTATATGTTACCGGATAAGTCTAGAGAGCAATATGTTTTGGTCTCAATTGTGGCTGATGGCACTCAACTCATTTTTTTTTCTTTTGAAATCCCTACTATATATTAGGTAAAATATAATAATCGATAGAAAATTGGCTCTATAATAATAAATACGAAATTCACATGAAAAAATAGATAATATTCAGCATATTTTATGACTGTGCAACGCCGGGCAGTCTGCTAGTATCTAACAAAGGAAATAATCTATCCCCAAAAGAGTGTGTGGTAGGCTATCTTTCTTGGTTAGATATTATGACTTCAGACTTCTCTTTATTAGTCTTGTCAAGCATTCAAGAGATTTTAGTCATCAATTTGTCTGGGAGTAATGCTGAAACACATTTCACTGTAAATAATTACCGACCGTAAGCTAGTAAATTCTCACCCAAATGAACATCACAACCAGAAGAATGGTGTACAAGGTGTTTGTTTATTCATTGACAGAATTGGTTTTTAAGCAAACACAGGTTGCTGTAAGTATTATTTGCAGAAAGTGGATGTACTACAATGTTTTCTTTTGCAGACATTAATTGTGGTGACAAATTTAGTGATTCTAGTACGATGAGCATATGCACAGCTTTCATAAAACATTTTCAGACGGATTTTTACTCATATATAGTAGAGAATGACCTGAAGATTCCCTTCTCATTGGCTACTATAATGAAATGTAGGGGAAAGCACCACTGTTTTTCTGGGATTGCTCTACTTATGAGAGAAAGAAAGGGATAAATAAAGATTTGGCCAGAGATAAGTCAATTTGGAAGTCAATTTTTAAAAGCCGATTAATGTTTAGCACTAGATCGTTTTTTTTTTTTTTATATGAGTGATATCTTTAAAAGGGATCCTCTGAATGGAACGAAAATAAAAATTAACGTTTCATCCTCTGACCAAACACAGGACAGATACTACACTTTGGTATTTATTTGCTTCCCAATGAGAGCAAAATGTAACACAAGGTCATTTTTAATGTAGGAGAAACCAGCTCCCCCAAAAGGGGCACTCAGGATGTAGGCAAAAATAAAAATTGTCTTAGTATAGAAGGATTTCCCCTACATTGACTAAGGACAAATTAACTTAAGTGTAGCATCAGGACAGATACTACACTTTGATCCTAACCCAAAAGCCAAGAACAACTAAATCTTTGGTATGACTCCACTGAGGATTGAACCTCAGCGTCCCAGTGCATTAATAAAACTGACATAATTGTATGGCCTTGTGTCTGAAAAAAATAAATAAATAAAATAAACAAATAAAAAATAAATAAAAAAATGACAATAGAATTACTGTGCAAATAATTTGCGTAAACGTAGATACGGTCTATTTGATATGAACCTATATCAAGACAACATTCTTCTTATTCCTTGATTTATCCATAAAAGTTACTAAATTTAACATTCAAGTAGGTTTCTCATCCTCAATTACCTGCTTTTACTTTTTACTGTGAGAAACGGATGGAGACGATACAAGGTACTTTCACCTATTCTTCCTGATTAGGTGCCAGTTTTTGTTCCGCTCATAAATCTTTAGAGAACTTTGGAAAAAGAATACGATTGTTCTTAGAGACACCACAGTTCTTTTACGCCAGAATTTGTGAATTTACAAAGAATTCAAGAAAGCCTGAAATAACTCATTCCTGACAATGGCAATTTTTTATCTGGATTATCACTTACCATTTTTCCTAAATAATCAGAACATTTGCGACAAGTAGCACTAAGTGTTAACATCAAAGACAAAACATTTTAGGATATTTCCGCCACAATCATCACCCATACCCTTTAACTAAAGCACTTGTGCAGTTGTGAAAAGAAAAAAAAGAAAAGAAAGAGGGGGACATAAAGAAAAGAGAAAAAAATAACAGAGTCTGGAAGATGAAGAAATACAGAAAAGAAAACGGGATGTAAGAGGTGAAAAGGAAAATTAATAAAGAGAAGTAATTAAGGGAAAAGGGAAATGAAGAGAAAAGGGAAAGAAAAAAATGAAAGAAAAAAAAAGAAAAATGGAAGAGAAAAAGAATGAGGGGAAAGATAAAGAATGCAGAGGAGAGAAACGATAGAAAACAAGGAGATAGAAAAGACAAAAATAATGAAAAAAAGATGGAGAAAAGAAAAGGAGAGAAAAGAGAAGAAAAAAGAAACAAAAGCGGAGAGGAGAGAAAAAGAAAAAAAAGAGAAAACAGGAAATAAAATGTAGGCGGAGAGATAAAATAGAAAAGGAAAAGAAATTAAAAGAAAAGAGAAAAATAAAATATGATAGAGAAAAAGAAAACGAAAAACATGTAAAGCAAAAAAAAAAAAAAAAAAAAAAGATAAAAGTAGCTTTACCCCAAACAAAACAAATCGCTAAACTAAAAAAAATATTTTAAAAATATAATTAAGGGTGAGATGGATAGGACCCGAGGGTCTCTGGCCAGTAATTAGTCCACTTGTGTCGTCCTATAGTTGTAAATGGCACTATTTAAGCAGTATTCAGAAGGAAAATGATTCTAATGACACAAAATAAATTGATACACTATCATTGACTTTGCTTTATAAATATTTCAACAGTTTGAATTACATATATGTTGAAAATCAGATTAAGAAGAGGGAAAAATCTTTTAGCTCGCCACTATAGCCTATAGCTTATTTATGAAAATCAGACATTTATATTTAAGGAGGATCCAAATAACCTCTTAAACACAACAATATTACAAGCATAGAATATCTAACATATAAAGTTATCTTGTTGGATTTTCAAATACCTAAATAATTATTCTGTCTTCGAATAGGTCTGATAATTAAATAAGACAAACATATTGATAAGAAGAATAAGGCCCTATTTCAGTATTACAATGTCGCCAGTGTAGTTTCTGCTACTCAACTCACTGAGTGGATTACAGTCAAAGTATTGTTGGAACCGTTACCTCCCTTTCACAGATTATTGCCCACAGTCACGGTGGATTAATTGGTCCTTTTCTTCTTTTGTCATGGTAAAATGTTTTTGTGTTTTTGAAATTATATATTTATCAGAAGAGTTCATTGTATATTTAGTTATTTACAGATTCTTATCCTCATTTTTATAGGTGTTATTTTTCACTATGTTTAGGTCAACTATTCCTCTGGCCTTCAGGTGGTTAGCCACGACGGTATAGGACTTTGGAGTCTTGTAGCTGCATCCCCTATAATTCCTACGGTCCATATATGTTTCACCATATTTTGGTCGACTAATCCTCTGGCCTGCTTTGGGTAGGATTGAAATCGCGATCTTCAGACAATGCTCACCTGGAACCTTAGAAATTCAATGCCTTTAACAACTCCACTACGGGCCCCGAAGGGCGATCAAGGTTGGATTTTTTGTTTCACCATGAAACGATGAAGATGAGGATAACAGTCCGTGAATAAATAAATATACACATTACTCATTTCAAAGAGTTCATTGCATCTGTAAATAAGGATAATATCACAACAGCATCATCAAATGCATCAGGCAAATTTTTAGTTGATTTAGACTTGCCTTCCTTTTCTGACTATGTTATTGACCCAAATATAATTTAGTTTGCTGAAGTTTCTTTCTGATAATAACTAGGCCGGCTAGGAAATTTATTAAACTAAAGCCATTTTTCGTTTTGAGACCTAAACAAAATGAACCATTAACGGAATTGCTAAAACAAATTTAATACATTTTTTATGTATCCAACTTCCGCTATCGAATAAACACAGTTATTCATATCACTTTGGAAAATAATGGTGTGCTTCAGCTACTAACTAGATTTAAAATGGCGTCATAATTTTGTTCTATTCATTCTATATCTTTACCTCTGGCTATAATTATAACTATTAAACTATTTCTAAATCTGTCACTTGATTTTCTATACACTTCTTCCTGATTAATTTACTGCTAAAACTACACATACTTCGCTATATGAAATAAATATGCTTACATAGACACGTTAATAAAATGAAATTACGTTTTTATAATCAATTTATCTTTTTCTTTCAACACAAAGACTTCTGTTTTATTTAAGAAAAAATATTAAAATTTAAATAAAGTGTTGATACAAAGCCAGTAGAAGAAGAAATGAAGAGAAAAACAACAAAAAAGATGAGTGATAAAGAGCAGAATAGGAGAGTGAAACTATGTGTGCATATCATCGTCATTACTGATGTAGTATTATTAGACTGGGCTAATGTTCAGGAGAGATGAAGAAAATTCTGTACATTACTGAAAATCTGATTTCCATAATTAAATGTAGGATAATTTTACCTTATTGGCTCATTAATGGTAGTGCATTAAGTGGTAATAATTGTGAAATTAAATGGTAATCATTGTCCATTAAATGGTAATGATTGTCCATTAAATGGTAATGATTGTCCAATAAGTTCAATGATTGTTTGATAAGTGATGATGATGATTTAACAAGAAAAATTTATCATATCAGATTGAATGGATTTTTTTCCTAATCCAATCTTACATCACTATTATTTGTAATGGATCACTTAAAAAGTAGAATTAGTACTCAATTTTATTATGATCTCGTTAACTTTCTCAACAGATACAGTCCCCTCTCTCTGACAACTGGTTTAATATAATAGAAAATAAGATAAAAGAAAGCAAGCACCAAAAAAAAAAAAAAAACATTAAATAAAAAAAATAAGGTCATCATCAGTTAACTGACTGACCTAGTTTCAATGTTGTTTTTGAAACAACTACCAATAAGAACAAAAAAACTTTTTTTTTCTGATCATTACACACTAATTTGGTTCACAGTGACCTCACGGAAATTATTATTACAATATATGTTTTTACTCCAATCAGTTCACGGTAACATGAAATTTGATGCTGTAATATTTTCAGTATATCTTTGGTAGTTCTTGATTTGCAGACACTCAAGCATGTGGATGAAAATACAATTCTCGTTAATATAACTAAATAAATTATCAGAAATGATGCACGAAATAAGTAAAAATAAAATGAAAAATTGCAAGAATAAGCTATCTTATTTCACATAAATTCTAAGAGTTAATTTTAACTTATTTACAAGATACGATTAATTAAAAATATACAAAAGTTCATTTTTCGTTGAAGAAAAAATATTTTTGGCACTTTTATTAACAAGTGAAATGAAAACAGGATTTAAAAAATTATAATCTTTAAAAATTTTAATTAATTCAAAAAAGAATAATGTTAAATTGAAAAAAAAAAATCAAAACGTCTACCTATCCTTCTGATCAGTACCGAGATTTTCTTTTCTTTACATTCAAGTTGTTGGCCTCTTCAAATTCTTTTTTTCTTTGGTGCCAATATCTATCGTTGTATTCTCTTCAGATAACAAGTTCTATTAATATTTTATAGTGTGATCAATAACGACTACAAATAAAATCCATTCTGTAGAAATCGGTTCAATAAATATGCACTGTACACATCAGCTTACAAAATAAATACTACCAAGTTTTTCTTTATTGTCATAAACTAAGTTTGAAGTCTTTCACTGAACATGTTTAGAGTATTCCCTTTTGACCACATTTATCCATTCTTTAACAAATCAATGCATTTTGTTTTGGAATATTCAACCTCTTTCCATATATATATATATATATATATATATATATATTTTAGAGGAAACATCATTTAATCTAAATACCAAAAAACAAGAAATGGGCAGATGAAAATAAAATTTTTTTTTTTTCCTTAAGGCCTTATCGTCTGACCCTCTAAGAGGAGACGTCAGAATGATAGATTAAAAACTAAGAAAAACGAATGAGGGAAGTGGGGAATTTTGGTTGCAGTTGGAAGAACAGTGAGAGAAAAAAAAAAAAAAAAAAAAAAAAAAAAAATTAAAATTCTCACTGTTCAGGTGGTTTTAAATCAATGAATATCTCCAACTGATGTCTAAGAATCTTTTGTCTACACAGGCTAGGCCGAGAGTTGTTAATAACTAACGCCTCAATGATATTGAGGTGATAGTTCGACCTAGCACTGTATAAAACAGAAAACCACCCATCGGAATATTGATCGGCACACCTATTTATACTCAACAAGTGATCGCCAATGGCAGACTCATGAGCCTGGGAGTGCCCGGATGCTCTCAAAACCTGGTGTAGTCGAATATCCCGAGGGATATGTTGGGATATTCTCATTTCTAATCTTTGGGACGTTTTGCCAACGTAGTCAGCTCCACACTGACAGACGAATTTATAAACAACAGAGTTCTTTTGAATGGTTGGCAAAACATCTTTACGAAAAGAAGAGAAAAAGGTTCGAGTTGTGTAAACTACTCGAAGCATAGTAGCTGGAAAACACCGTTGAGTAACAGAAGAAATCCTTTTAACAATATGTAGGCCATCAGGACCCAACCATGGTAATTTTAAATAAATGGGACACCGTGATGGACCAATATGTTTACCGCTATTAAATGTAGTAATTTTACGTTCAATAGTAGATTTTATTATATTAATGGGATATCCATTATTAAGAAAAATATTTATGATTTCACCAAGTTCCGTATCAAGATTCTTAGACATCAGTTGGAGATATTCATTGATTTAAAACCACCTGAACAGTGAGAATTTTAATTTTTTTTTTTTTTTTTTTTTTTTTTTTTTTTCTCTCACTGTTCTTCCAACTGCAACCAAAATTCCCCACTTCCCTCATTCGTTTTTCTTAGTTTTTAATCTATCATTCTGACGTCTCCTCTTAGAGGGTCAGACGATAAGGCCTTAAGGAAAAAAAAAAAATTTTATTTTCATCTGCCCATTTCTTGTTTTTTGGTATTTAGATTAAATGATGTTTCCTCTAAAATTTATCCTTCCATTCTGTTGTACCAAAAATTTACATATATATATATATATATATATATATATATATATATATATATGAGAGAGAGAGAGAGAGAGAGAGAGAGAGAGAGAGAGAGAGAGAGAGAGAGAGGTAATGTTTGTTCCAAAGATTACTGCCTAAGGAAATACAACACAATAGTTTCATTTTTTAAGATTTATTCATCAAACATGAATCAGTTTGTCTTCAATTAATCAATTCTGTCAATCACACTCAATGAACCTGGCTTTGGCTTTTATGACAGCTTTGAGGCCTTCATCATTCTCTCTGACTTAGGCCTTCATATACTCTGGTGATTCTAGTCTTTAGCTCATCCTTCTTGCTGCAGCTGAATCTGTGGTTCCTCATATTATCATGCTCTACACAAAAGAGTTGATGGGCTTGCAGTCAGGCGAGTTAGGAGGCAAGATAGCAAGTAAGGTGTGGTCAACCAAGTTCTGTGATAGCTAAACCTGGTTCTTCTGGCATGCCATTGCGCTGAGTCTTGGTGCCACTCATCCAGCCTATCTACATCTATCTGGTCGATCTAAGGTTTCACTACCTCATTCAGAAGATAGATGTAGCCATCAATGCTAAGCTTGAAACCCTCAGGGAAGAAGTTGGATAACATGACATCATCTTCACTACTGATGATACCATTCTCACAACATCAGATCATCAATCATGCATTATTCTCTTAGGTGTTGATTCTTCTAGTAGAAGAATAAATCTTTCACATATTTTCTGTCCGTTTCTACAATTTTTGATGGCGAGGAAGTGTAAAATTCACTTATTTATTCTTCCAGTGTAGATTTAAGGAGAAATATGGAGGTTGAAAGTTGTCTATAATCAATTATTCTTCAACAAAAAAAATGGATATATTTTAATCAAGGCAAGGCTAACAATGAAAGCAAAAAGTATG
>NC_136489.1:93397800-93525300 GCF_053919585.1 Euprymna scolopes | reverse complement strand
TTTTTTATTATTATTTTTCTTATATCTTAATATCTGGATGAAGCTTTGCAACAAAAGAACACAAATTATTTACAAACTGAGTAGTTTTGATTCTAGTTAGAATCATCTTCATTATGTTATTTACTATATCAGCATATTTTTCATGTAGAGAGGCTTATCTAAAGAAGGCTTGTTGTACACAAAATAATTAAAAAAAATTATAATCATTAAATTTGCTCTAATTCACAAAATCTCTATTTTGTGAAAATCAAAATAGAAATTTTATTAGATTCCATATTAATTCATTTTTAAATCAGTTAGCTTTGATTTGGCTCAACTTCAGAAGGATCAAGAACTGGTTGAGGATTGAACTCACAAATGATATCTTTGATCAAAATCCATGATTGATTATTTCGCCTACTAAAAAGTATAAAGCGAAGACCGACTTTAAGAGTAGTTTAAGAGTTGTAAAACTACAATAGACGAAAACAACCATTATGGTGAGCAAGACATCCATCAAGTTCATAAATATTGGCAGAATAGAAAATTTATGTTCATTGAATAAATATAGAAAGAAAATCAATGCAATACTTTTTGACCTTAATTGAGCAACTAACTTATTTTTATGTCTTAACGATTGGTAGATATCAATAATGTTGGACATTAGTATAAGATTAAACCTACAATAGTTGAAACATAATGAATATAACAAATAAGATAAGGATATCAGTCTGATTCAATATATAAATATCTTGTGAGATTTTAAAAGTTGGACCTAAATAGTATTTAAGCTGATACATCTAAATTTCATTTTGACTAGCCAATTTTCATGCATTATTTCTGCAACATGTTATTGGCACGATAATAGTGTACACAGCTACAATTTATTTTAAAACTTGCATAATCTGGTTCAGATGATATGAAAGATTATTAAATAATCATCATTTTAAAAAATAATGTATAATTTGGAAAATGGAAACACTTTTCGATTATGATCAAAGAAAATCAAAATAGTCAAGTAGAATGACATATTTTAATTGACGAATACCATAAAGATAGTTGTCGCTCTATTTTTTTTTATTTATTTGTTTACCCATTTTTAAAACTAATACAGAAAAAAAATGTGAAAACTAAAATTACTTTACTATATCTTGGGCAGCGCCAGAAAGGCACAGCAAGTAATATATAATCTAAACCTATTTACTTAAATAAGGAAATAAAGATTGAACTCACTTATAATATTTTATTAACTGAGCTTGTTAATAACAGAATATCATGTGAGACACCCAGGATCATTTTTCAAAAGTTAGTTTGAAGTTGGCGCAAGTTACACTTAGTAAGAATCAAAGTCACGAGCTTGACTTGCTAGCAGTTGCACTGACATGGAGATAAGGTGAATACTGGCACAGATTGTCGGATCCACAGTATCACTTTCACTTATGATCTTAGTAACCTTCATATGGCCCTCTAATGAGTATCCATTTCAAAAAAAGATATTTACTAATTAATTACTAATGAAACAGAAGCAATCAGGGCAAAAGTTAAAAGAAAATAAAAACATGAATATATATGACTTCCTTTATCTTCTAAACTAGATTATTTCCCTTATTTACTAATAAATTACTTCCATTGTTTTCTAAAATAGTTGCAATTTGATTGGGAAAGATAATTTTCTTTGTCCAATCACGGGGCACTATAATAGCAGAAGGCCAGTTTTCATACATTTTTGAATTTTACCCTTGTTTTGACAGGATTCATTCACTGAGCCGACCATTTTGATGTTAAAAAACCCTTGTTCACAAATGTTTTCATACTTAAACAGTATACTGATATAATCAACGGACATATAAGGTCAGTATCAGATAAGATGGTCATTTAATCAAGTTGCAAACATACTTTGTCAGACAATTCTAGCATTATAATTTCAATATATATTACGAGGGTCATTCCAAAAGTAAAGTTTCCTATCTTTTAAACTCAAAACGTTGAAGAGCTACGAAGATGGGGTGGTGCCATAAAACAAGCGACCTTTTGTGCACTAGAATTTATTTTTCTATATAGTCACCACTATTCTCAATGCATTTTAGCCATCTATGTATGATAACTGTGCATGAATGTCCGGAGTTTGCTTTGTCATATGAGGGTCATTTCAAAATTAAAGCCTATTTTCTTTAACTCCAAAAGTTGAGGAGCTAAAAAGACGGAAGTAGTAACATTAAAACGAGCAACCTTTTCTATAGACCTTATTTTTCTACATAGTCACCATCATTCTTAATGTACTTTTGCCAGGAATTCAATAACGTATCTTTGCTTCTGATGCACATTCATGACAAGGGTTTCCTTCATCAGAGTCTCACATCGTCAATATCTGAAAGAGAGAGAGATTAAACTTTCAAGCCATGAATGCATAAGTTCAGTCATCATAACAATGCAATTTGCAATCCACTCTGATCTACTTGTGTGGAATAAAAAGTTAGGAGGCATTAATTTGGAATGCCCCTTGTATTAATTTGCCTTGTGTATTCTTTTTTTATGCTTCCATTTCAGCTTATATTTCTATAGAGAATTTGAATTACCTACTAATCACCATCTGCGAGTGTCTTCGGTCTTTCTGCACAAGGATCTGTCAGAAAAACCTGACATGCAAATACTTCACCATACAAGTAAACCCATGACCTAATATTAAAAATAACTTAGTACTATAACATGATCGTTACATTTTCACTTAATGGTCGTTGCATTTTAGCACTTGGACACAATATGTTGTCTGAAAGTCACACTAAGAAACAAAGGAAAGAAATTCAACTTGCTTTTTCTTTTGTTAGTTGAAATAAAAGGCATTTATTCATGGTACATTGCATCTTGTTTTAAAAGTCTCTTAGTTTGTCATGTAATTGATAAAACTCTGCTGTGTCGAACACATGCTTCTTCTTCTCCTGTGTCAATATGTCTGCTTGTCCCATTGCTTTTAAATCTCTCATGCCAGCCTGTTTTTGCCTCATTGTCTCACCATGCAGGGTTTAAAAAATTTTTTTTTCTTTCCACTGTTATGGCTGCAGCTCGCCCAACAGTACCTGGTCGTCCAACCATAAAATTCAGATTGCATCTTGTCTTAAAAGTTCCTTGCACACCGACGTGCTTCCAAATCCTCTGGTTACCCACATGGTTCTTCGCTGTCACCGTACATATGCTTTTCTGTCGCTTACCATCCACGTGTCCTTTTTCTCTCTGCTTTTCTTTCCCTTCTCTTCCTCTGCTGTGACATCAGCTCACGCATTGGCTCAGTCATTTGCATATGTGGCATGCGACTGCTGCTAAATATTCGTCAATGGCTCTGTTACAGTATTGAAAGCCCAAATAAGATACTCTCAACAAAGTTATGCATTGGCTCATGCAAGCAATGGTTCACCTTTTCTCAATGATGTTACCTATAGTAACAGCACTTAGATGGATACTACACCAGACTAGACGAATTCTTATCCTGGAATCTAGTAAGATACAGAGACCACAAAATATAAACTATAATTAATAATAAAGACAGATATAAATAAGAATATTAATAACTCATTTAAAATAATAATTAAGATTTAAAAACTAATTTTATTAGCAATGCCAATCTGCCATTTTCAGGATACTCTAGTAATTTAATGATCCTATCATATGTGTGTGTGTGCGTGTGTGTGTGTGCGCGCGTGTACACACACATACACACACACACACACACACACACACATACACACACACTTGTTTAAAAGTCTTCTAAATTTTACTCTACATTTGAAATTATTTGATAAAATATAAAAGTCTCATTTAGAAAGAAAGAAATGTTTGTTATATATACTGGTATCCTATTTTAAATTCATTTCTGTGTTAGCGAAATTAACTTTCTCTGCTGATTCAACATATTACTGTATTCGCATCTTATGATTCTTATGTTTTCCTCTGAACATAGTTTGCACCTTTGAATAAAACTTTTAGGTGTGTTGGATCTACATAAAAACTGAGTATGAAATTTTAGGTGTAAAATTCCTCTTATTTAGTGACAAATAATGTTTAGAGAAAGATGTTTGATGTTTTAAGGTTTAAGGATGAGTGCTTATAGCTCCCACAAGAGGAAATGGCAAATTGAGTGCTTGATTAAAATGTGTATAAAAAGGTGTATACATCCTTATATTGTATATCACATCCTCCCAATCTTGCTATTATGACCTCCTCATAAAATGGCTGCCCCACTCCTCGTCCACAACCCTGCTTAAGATGTCAGATCCTTTAATGATGGCTGCATAGGGGCAATCAAAACAGGAATATATGTTTGGAATTTAAAGAACTCTACCATTAGCATTTCAAGTCATTGAAAGTATCTGCCACATTTCTTTACGTTGCTTGTTGCATAGAGGGAAATGATATAAGAATGATATGATGGATGTGTAATGTGCTTAGATCTGATGACCTCAGAGGAAGATTAAATAGAGAGATGTATGCAGAACAGAAGATTTAAATGGTATGGCTATGTTGAAAGAATGGATGAGAGTTCTAAGGTTAGTAGATGTAGAACAGTTGAGGTAGCAAGTCCACTTCACAAGGGAAGGTCATAGAAAACAATGGAGGAAGTGATAAACATGAACTTGAGAGAAAGAGGCATAAATAAAGACGTGGCCAAAGATAGGTTAGTTTGAAAGTCAATTTCTTAAATCTGTTCAATGCATGCCAACATATAAAATGAACGTTAAACCAATGATGATGATCTGTTGTAAGCATTTCTAAGTTTCAGATAATCTATTATATACTGTATCGATGTTAAGCTCAGAGTTACAGTAAATTCATTATTTTAAGGATATAAGCCAGAGTTTGACTTTTTAAAATTTTAGGAGTCAGAGTTAAGTGTTTGGACTACTGAATCCATAGCCTTGTTTTCATATCATGCATGAAAACGATATTAATCTATATTAATAAAACTATAAGACACCCTCATATGTGCACATGCATTTGTTGCATCAAGATAACATTGATAAGTACGTATGATTTTTTTAATACTATTTAATGCAAACAAAGAAATACAATAACATAAAATAGAACAAAATTGAAAAAAAAAATCATTAAGTAATTGAATCCATGAGAAGCTTCTTTCTCAGAAGTGCACAACTGTGGATCTCTCTTCCATTTGCCTGTTTCCCACCTGACTACAACTTGGATGTCTTCAAGTCCAACATAAACAAATTTCTGATGAACTGCCCCCTTAAGTAAGACACTTTATCAAATCTCCAATACTAACGATTACTACGATACTATCCCATTGACAGCAATAACCCTTATCCCCGAGTGGCTTCCGGGCCTTGATAAGTGGTGACCTCCATGTAAGAATGAATATCAGTTTCTTTGTAAACGAATCAATCATTCTAAATCGTTTGTTAATAACTGATTAAAAAAATGATTTTGTAACATTTTGAAATTTGAAAAGAAGCATTTAAACTGTCAAATAGAAAGTCATTTCTCTTTATAATTATTAGCATATATTCTCTTTTATTAAGTGTTTAAAGTTATATAGATCTCATAATTTTATAAATAGGAATTAAAACAACATTGCCATAACAAATTTAGTTACAGTTTTGTTACAATTTAATTAGGTTAATAATCTAATAACCAAACGATACCATAATAATGAACTTCAACTGAGAAAAAAATAATATTTGGTAAAAAAAAATCCCTAAAACAGAAAACAAACTAAACCGTTAAAAATCTATAAAGTGAAAAAAAAAAAAAAAAAGATTCTATTTAATGTAGGTATGGTTTGGAGATTAATTTGTTTTGTAGGCGCATATTTTGTAAATAAATAGTCAGTAATTGATACATTCTTTTTAACACATAGATGGGACACTAACTGATACTAACAGTTCCAGTCAAAGTGGACCTGGGAGTAATGACAAAAATTGGGGCTTTACCACCAGATACAGCCATACCCCAAGATGCTTACAGACAGAGGGCTTTGAAAATGGAATAGACAGAAAAAAAGATAGAATAGCTGGGAAGCATGAATTTTTATGTTGTAAAGACAACAGACATTTTACCCAAAGCTATTCAATGAAGTTTAGTGTTATGTCTGAGACAAGTTCTGTTTAAGATATAGTACTGTCACTTTGGGTCATAGTGGACCTGTTAGTAACAGAAACTAAAGGTTTACTCAACACTCCCCAAAGCTCCCAAACTGGAGTCTCGCCACCGGGTACCCAGGATGTGAAATAGAGAGAATGAGAGACAACAATAATCTTTGGTTTACTTATCATGTAATAGCTACCCCGCATCCACCGACTCGCAAAATAACAATAATAAAACCACTTAAAATGTGATATACATGGAGTTGTTTGGTAGATTTTTATTTTCTGAAAGATAACATACCGCCTTATATAAGAGGAAGATAAGGTTTGCCACGCTAACAATGGCTTACATCAGAAACATTCTTAACACAAAATAAGCTGTTCAGATAAGAAATGTCCTTTGGGATTTTGTTTGGCTTTCTTTGCTAATCCAGAAAAAGATGTAGAAATTGATATATTTATTTATTTTACCTGTTTGGACATTACTTAATTTAATCACGATTTCCACATTAACCTTTAACGGAAATTGTATATCTCTATGTATGTAAAGTTAGGTATAAAGTATATTTTTGTATATTTTTATATACACTATTCACTCTTAAACTAATTAACAAATCATTATGAATTTTATAACACAGTAAGGGGGTCATAATGTATGCTATATTTAGTTTAAATCAGTTTCATGCGAAAGTATACAGGGAAAGAAACGTTTTATAAAAATTCAGAGACCTCCAATTTTTTTTGTGAAATTTCATTATTATTAGACATCAATTAATAAATATTCCTCAAATTTCAGTTTCTTTGAAGTAGTTTAATGGGGGTTTAAATAAGTGCATTATATAGACACAACCGCCTATTTGAAAATTGAAATATTTCAGTTTATATTAAATTTTATCCATAATTAGACACAAATTGAACAAAATACTCTGAATTTCAATTTCTTAAGAGCCCATAATCTTAAGTCATAATAAATTTTCTAAAATCAAACTCACTTAATGGATTTTGATCGAAATTGGAATAAAGATTCTAGAAAGAAAGATTAGTATCATTATACTTTGATTTTAATTTTAATAAAAGGGAATACAAAAGTAGTCCTAACCTGTTCTACTTTGAAAATTAATTTTACTCGTCTTTCAGGGAATCGTACTTAATTGGTATCCAATGACTATGAATCAAATTCAATGTAAATCTGATATTTTCCAGTGAAAGGTTGCGCCTATGTTATACCGCCTTCAACTCCTTTAAAATACTAGATATAAGGCTTAGTATCATTATGTCTTGATTTTATTTAATCTTCATAAAAGTAGTGTAAAACTACTAGACAGGCGTTAGTAGTGATAGTACATATAAAAACAATAAAAATAAATACAAATATTATTACAATACAAAGTCTTTCTTATTGCAGTTTGTTTTTATATTAACTTTCTCAATTTCGATCAGTTTGGAAAATGCTTTATGAAGGTCATTACCTAGAAATATTAATGCAAAAATTAAAATGGCAAAAAAGCATTGTGTGTTTCTTACTTAATAGCAGTACTTTTATTCCTTGTATACACATATATTTTACTTATATATATATATATATATAGTAATTTATAAAATATATATGGCGATTAAGCTACACTGAATATTCTGCGTTTCATCCACTCTAGAGTGGATGAAATTACTAACTAGCTCTACCTACGTATTGAGCACTTTTGAAGTAAATACTTAAAGTTTACGCATAAATCTATACTTTCATATATTAATGTTATGTGAGTAAATTAAGTAGTTATATATATATATATATATATATATATACATGTATATATATATATATATATATATATATATATATATAAGTGTTAGAATGTTATTATAATAGCATAATCATGAAATTGAGAAAACGATACATAAAATCAAATAGACTACATGTAGACTTAAACCTACTTTAAACTAAAAAAATATGATTAAAAAAGAAAAACTACTTTCAAATTAATATAAAAAAAACTCAACAGAAAAGAGTTTGGAATTAGTTATTATTACAACAGCTAAAGTAGGAATTTGTCATTCTAATGTATCATTCTCACTATGAATTATCTGCTCTTGAAATTAAATTTTCATTCATTTCAGACTTGGAGTATGACCCACAATTTTATTTCAAACTAATAGAGGGGCACCTGACCTTGCTTGTCATAAAATATGATTAATATATTTTAATTCATGCAGATTTCGTATTCTCTACTGAATATTATATTATACCTAATATATAGTACTGATTTCTAAAGCAATGATTCCCAACCTTTTTTTTTGTCATGACTTTCTTTTCTTTTTAATGTATTTTGGTGAACCCTTATAGCTTATTTTATTTTTCAGTAATGTAAAGAAAACCAAATAACATATATCAACAGTTTATCTTGAAGGAAGACTGAACCAATATTAACCTTATATTTACCATGGGGGTCCATATGGACCCTGGTTGAGAACCATTGTTCTAAAGTAACAAAAATAAAAACGACTTAGGTGCCATTAGCTAGAATCGAAACCAAAATCAGCTCAACATGAGCTTCAACCTATACCCCCCCCCAAAAAAAAACATTCACAACAAACACTTGTCTAGCTACAACCACTGTCAACAATTTCTCTTATTCTCTATCTCTGCTAATGGAATTTTGATTTAGTTTTAGACAAAGTTTATTTCCTAGAACTACCTGTTTGTGGAACACAATACAATATTTTCTTAGTGCTTACATCAAAACGTAGATTCCATGAACAAAGCTTCTTTCTTAGAAGTGCACACCTGTGGAACTCTGTTCCGTTTGCCTGTTTCTCACCTGACTACAACTTGGATGTCTTCAAGTCCAACATAAACAAATTCCTGATAAATGGCCCTCTTAAGTAAGACTCTTTATCAAATCTCCATTACTAACGATTACTACGATATTACTCCATTGATTACTGTACACGCAATAACCCTTACCCCTGAGTGGCTTCCGGGCCTTGATAAGTGGTGACTACCATGTAAAAAAAAATAAAATAAAAAATAATTTATTTAAATACAGGAATCGCCTCCTGACAATTTGTCTTGGAGATTGTCACATCTAATTTAAAATGGCTCCAATTAAGAACAGAAAAAATATGGTGATTACCAAAAGCAGAAATGAAACCTTTTGCTTTTTATCCCACCAATACAGTAGAATTCCTCTTTTGTCATTTGTTTTTTCAGAGAACTACTTGAAAAACTGCTAACCAAACAAGCTGATCTGCTCATTAATTTCAAACTGAGTTAAATTTGTTTTGTGAAAGCCTGGATTGCAATTTATGGATTAAATATCTGTATTATATATATATATATATTATTTTTCTCTACCCAAACAAATAAAGTCAGTTAGCTTAACTATCAAAGTCACCTGACATTGAGTTCTTAATTTGAATCCAAAATGAAAGCGCTTAACAATGAACGATTCATTTTGATAAACTCTCCAAAGAAAATCTAGTGCATAGTAAGAGTGCTGTCAGAGTAAGAATTTGGTATAAATTCTTAGTGAAAACATGACTTTTAGAAAATTTAATCAGCCATTCCTTGTGTTTGGAAGCGGTGGGTAAGAAGGGGGAAGTTTGGGTTATCAGGTGAACCAGAAATTGGGAATCTGATAGATATATGGAAAAAAGAAAAGAAAATCTAGGAGCTTGATAAAAGGATTCTTTAGAAATGTGTCCAAGAATGTTATATTCTCACCATATGACGAGCTGCTTCCTGCCAACATGTTTAAGTGTCAGAAAATATCCATAATTAAAGAGGACAAAGAATTTAGACAAGATGATTGGTTTATGTTTCAGCTTAGTTCTCATGCTGGTCCCATTTTTAAACATCAGAGGTGAGGAATAGTTGGAGTCAGTAGTTTTTGCAGGAGTCGGAATTAGGCATCAGAAAAGGATTTTTTAAAACCGACTCTGGAGCTAGTAGTCATGAGCTGGAGTAAATTTTTTTCTCTGCTGCCAACTCATTACCTCTAAGAAAAATTATAAAAAATTAAAGTGCTTTAGTCAATATTTATTAATTTAAATGAAACACCCACAAACAAATTCCAAACAACTATTGTAAATCGTTTGCTTTTTCTATTTTCTGTTAAATTAACCTTTTTAGGGTTTTTTGATATATAAGCAGAAAACATTATAAATTATTCATTTTGCTTATTTGAATATACTCTATTTCTCCCATGTTGAAGGAAGGATATTTTAGGCTTATATCAAACAATACAATGGAATAAATGACCATAGGATAAAAGTTAACATGTACACATAAAACATAGGAACTTTAATAACTATTAACATAGTTTTGTTACAAACGGTTACACTGACTATAATCGGATATTTGTGGGAAATTCTGGATCTGGTAAGCTAGCATGTGTGCGCGCACGCACGCACACACACACACACACACACACACACACACACAAAAACAAACACACAAAAAAAACTATTGTAATTATTTAGAGTTTCCACTTGTTTGTATCCACAATGTTTTTATTTGCAATTTTTTTTTTATTAGCTATGCAGTTCCAGAAGGAAGTAAATTCTTCATTCACTAATGCAGTTATCATTCAACTGTACTACAGAAATAACCAAATGAATATCAAAAGCACTTGTGATAAATGTATGGTAACGAAACTACAGTAAAGTGTTAAGATAAGTAAAATTAATTCATATATATAAGTTAAAATGCATTGAACAAAAAGCCAATATTTTTCAAAAGTGCTCAATACATGTGTAGAGCTATTATAAACGAAATTATATAAACCCCAGAAAACTCCAACGCAAATTACTCTATGTTGAGTTTTTCTGGTGTTTACATAATGCCACGTTATATATATACACGTTTTGCCCATTTTAAAGGGTAAAATTTATAGCTCGTTGACTTAGAAAGAGTACTTTATGTCAAACTTTTAAAATAAATGTGGGATTGCGATGATTAATCCCTATTAACCATGAACTGTGCACCGAACAGTACCATAATACTTAGTTCGTTGCACCTTATAACAAAATTTCAGCCAGATCGAACCAGTCGTTTACAAGAAAAAGGAATAGACAAAGGTATATATATATATATATATATATATATATATATATATATATATATATATATATATATAAAGTGATGGAGTGTAGTGATTACAAGTAAAGACTGTGGGTTTAGTGTTTTGTTATAGCCACCATATCACTTTCGCTAATACACTTGGAAAAGGTATGAATCCATATATCCTCCCTCCATCTATGCATAAAATAGTTGGGTAAACTAGAATTTCAAGTCTTGATTGTGCAATTAGCCTAGGAAAATGAAAACTCCAAATTAACACCAGTCTTTCTGAACAACTTCTTACCATTGGAGTCAAGCAACACTGAATCAAGAGAGGAGTAGTTGGAATTATGGAACATTTGCTTCATTAGAGACTCCACAGGTAGATATCCTTACAGGTGAGGTATCCATTGTCTCTCGACACTGAAAGAAGACCTATTGAGAGAGAGAGAGAGGGGGGTATACAGGATAGATAAAAAGAAAATGTGTGTATTTCTGTACATCGGTTGTGCTATGATATCCAAGTTAGTATTATGTTTCCTACCGATTATAGTAGTTGTTGGTTAAGATGTGAAAACATTGTGGATTACCAAGACAGGCATGACTTCACCTTTCTCACTCTGAAGCTAATTTGATGTTATAAAATTTAGCAAATATTTATGCACTTACCTTCCTTAGCAGATGTACATCTTGATAATAGTTTTTAAATTGTCAACATTTAATCAATTCTCACCTTTTTTTTCTTTAAGTAATAACATGCTGTCTGCAATCGAAGTTGACCAGAGGTGAAGAGGAACGGCTTTCAGGTCAAATTACACTCAGATCTTTAAACATTGGTAACATAATCATTGTGAAAAACTGGTTGGTGGAGGGTTGTATCTTTTATTTTCACTAAAGATGCGATAAAGTAGAACATTTCTCTCAGGTAAATTGATATCAGAAATAAATGTCTGGAAAATGTTTAGGAACTGAAGGAAATTTGACTCAAATGTATTTGGATCATGATCTCCTACCATGCCCCCCCCCCATCGTAAATGAATGAGAGAGGAAGGAGTAAGTTAAAAGAGAGATAACTCTACAAGTTTTCATTTTAAAGATTTAATAGGTATTTGAGTATAAAAGTGAATAGAAAAGGCTTTAAAAAGAATTCACACACTTAATTAAATAAACAGGAACTCTCTATGGGCAGTAACAGTAAGTCAAGGGGGTTATAATTATGAATAGTTTAACTTTATAAACACACACACACACACACACACACACACACACACACACACACACATACACAGGATGATTGAAAAGAAAGTTTATATTATAAAATACTATTTATATTTGAAATGTAATTTATACAATTAATAAATATGAGAAGAAAATATAATGCATGGACTTTTATTTAAAATTCAATATAGGCGCTTTATTCGCCACCATCTTTTCAAGTCGACCAGGAATAGCATCAACTGATTTCTCAAGAAACTCTGGCGGAATGGTGATCATAACTTCGCGTATTTGCCTTTCTTAACGAGCTCCATCTTGCATAAATATCACATCTTCAATATTGCCCCAAGCACTAATAATTGGCTAAATTTCATCCCTCAAAATAGCGAGGTACCTCCACACTTTGCCAATGTTGTATATATTGTTACATATTTGATATACTTTTACAATATGCAAATTAGTTCAGACTAATTTACATAATTGATGGTAGCCATGTTGAATACACAGTAGTTAGTCAAGTACATGTGATATATACATACTAACACATACACACATATGTATGATATAATTGTTTCCACAATCAAACAACTCCACAGTTCACACAAGTCTAGACTTTAGTTTCACCCTTCTTTGGCTTATCAGTAGAACATATCCAAATTCAGGAATCAAAACCTGAAAATCTCTCTCTCTCTCTCTCTCTCATATATATATATATATATATATATATATATATATATATATATATTTGGGCAGCAAATCATTATTTAAGCATGTCTGATTGAACATGACAGAGTTATTCTTTTTTCTGATTTTTCTGGATATCTTTTCCATTCGCTGAGAGGACTTTTTTTATTTAAGCTGGCATGTTGTATAAAATGGCGCCCAAAAGTTGTTATTCAGCTATATTCTTCTCAAGCGCTTTCTATCGGGGCATCTGATTATTATCAGGAGCGATTGTTGTTATCATTTTCTTTTTATTTGAGACTTGGTGCATTTATAGTTTTTTTTCTTAAGTTTTTTTTTTTTTTTTTAGTTTTTTTTAAATAAACTATAAAATAATAAAAAACGAAATTAAAAATAGAAATAATTCGCCCCTAACCATCCTGCACCCACCTTTATAACCAATAAAAAAAATTATAAATACAAGCTATCCAGAAAAATCGTAAAAAAGAATAACTGTCATGTCCAATCAGACATGCTCGAATATATATATATCTATAATATAAAGCTGAATGTCTGTGTATGTGTGTGTGTGTGTCTTGTCACGAATAGGCTCCTATATGGTTGACTATTTTAAAAAACTGATTACATATAATGATAGAAGATGTATCGAGACACAGGAATGGGTATGTTTGATCTGGCAGAACGGTGGTTCATTAAAATTGTGGGGTCTGCATTCGCGCCTGGTTCACAAAGTATGGAAATAAAAAATTTAAAAATCTAAAAAAAAAACGTTTACAAGTGTTCATAAGAATACTTTGATAAGTATGTTTTAAGTTAAATAGGGATGGTATAATAAAATTGTGGGGTCTGCATTTGCGCCTGGCCTCCATAGAATGGAAATAGGCACAAACTTTAATAAAGACTTTTCATATCTATCTGCGTAAGTATACTTTGATAATTATGTTTCAGTTTTAAGAAATATGGTATAATAAAATTATGGGGTGTTCGTTCGCACCTGACCTCCATAGAATGGAAATATGTCACAAAGTTTAACAAAGTTTTTTGATATAGATCCACAGAATATTGTGATAAGTGTTTCAGTGTGAACAGGTATGGTATAATAAATTATGGGGTTTATCTATTTTATTTTTACTTTCATCATATTTTGCTTTGGTTTTGATACCCCCAAATTCGAAGCTATCTCTTTACAACACTTCCTTTTCATAACCTATCATACTTTCATGAATCAGAGTCCATTTTCTGTAGGCTGTTTTTGAACCCAGTTAACGACGGGTACTTTTACTAGTATATATATATATATATATATATATATATATATATATATATATATATATATATATACACACATTATATATCTGTGTTTCCTCTTTACGATTAATACTAGTTACAAACGTTTCTAATGATTGATGATACCATGAAACTGCAGTAAAGTGTTGAAACTATGTGCATTTTAATATTGTTTATTAATGATAAATTTATTGTTTCTTTTTATTCGTTAATAAAGTCCTTCAAAAGATTTGGAGATTGACTTTCAGAACCTTTATAATAACATAATCATTTCCCTTATTTCATTGACCAATATAGTTTTCTATCTACAAAATGTTTTTGCGAATTTGCTTTTACATCGATTTAGATCAATTTTTGATCAATGTTTTCAGAAAATTATGATTTTATCTGTTTCAATGATTTCTATATTTTATCCCACTCAACATCTCCTAAGATGGTCATCCATACAAGAAGTCAGAGAAATTTTTATTTTTATGCTTAAATTTATCACTGCCACTCACATATACCAGGAAGTCTTTTTCATAGGACATATATGTTTATCATGGCAATTTTATACTTCGATCTTACCATTCTATATTAGCTACTCTGAAATTTTCCATCTAAACATCGAAAACTCCTGGTACCTGCACTTATTTTTCTGAAATTTTGGATTGAAATTTCAAAGACTTCCTCTTACATTCTCAATCAACAAAATATGATATAATCACATTTGGCTTATTAATCATTAACAATCTCTTCTACTATTCTTACCGTTTAATCTTTATTTACATTTCATATTACAGTTTTCAAAGCATAGAATATCAATAAAAAATATTTCCCGGTTACGCTGGGTAAATTCAATCACTTATTTAACATTTTTCCTCTTATAGTACAAACTTTCTTAGGTTTACAAATACTGCGGTGAAAGGCACCATTTTCATTCACTCCAACGACAGATTTTACATTCTTGGAATAGCAGAATCAGATTTTTTTTTGATACTAGCGGTCTTCGGGGTCAATAACATAACTACTTAAGACTAAGAGTATACACTTACACTTTTCAAACAAATATTTACAATTTTTTCTTTCTTCGTTTTTATTACATTCTAATTAATACTCCCTAACCTTCCTTAGGAATACTATAACAAGAGTTTTTCTACCTCTCCTTTAAAGTTAACAACATATCGTTGAAAATTAAACCATATTTTAGTATATTTATATAACTTTCACTACACCGATAAAGACTGAAGGATCGGTCGAAAAGTATGTACTTGTAAAAAAACGTTTTTTTTATTTTTTTTCATAATATTATTTTGTTATTCCTGCACGTCACCAATAGAAAATGAATAAAGAAAAGTTATAAGCTTTTATACTTTTCATATTCTTTTTTTATACATTTCCATTTATATATATACACTAGGAGTTTTCCATTTATATATATATATATATATATATATATATATATATATATATACTAGCAGTTTGCTCGGGCCCTATGTACTGTTCATAACTTCATTTGCATATTTATATATATATTAAAAAGTTTGATTCATGTTCAGATAACCTACATCTAACATTTCAAGTGTTTAGACCCAAAATTGGCAAAGTAATTTGGTAGAGTCTGAAAAGGTCAACTCTTTCAACTTTGACCTCTTTGCAGCCAAATTTTTGCCCAAAAACTGATTAAAAAGCTTGCTGCATGCCTGAATACCCTTTTATGTAAAATTTCAAATGTTTAGACTCAAAATTGGCTGAATAATTTGCTAGAGACCGCAAAGATCAAATCTTTTGAACTTTGACCCTTTAGCAGCCAAATTTTCGGTCAAAAACCGATTAAAAAGCTTGCCCTATGTTTTAATACACTTTATGTAAGATTTCAAATGTTTAGACCAAAAATTGGAACAGTAATTTGGTAGAGACCGCAGAAGTCAATTTTTAAAAAAACTTTTATCCCAATTTTGACCCCTTAACATTTTTTGCTTTGGGCTCAAATCAAATTAAAAAGTTTGATCGATGTCCAAGTAACCTACACCTAAAATTTCAAGTGTTTCAATCCAAAATTGGCGGAGAAGTTTGGTAGAGCTTTCGAAGGTCTAATTGTTGAACTTTGACCCCTTGACAGTCACATTTCTGACTGAAAACCGATTATGTTCAATCTCGAGTCTCTAGACCAAAAATTGACAGAGTAATTTGGTAGGGAAATGTACATAAGATATGATTATTTTTTTACCCCTCCTGGTAGAAACGGGTCTGATTGAGGGTGAAGGAATTAATGTTTTTGCTAAATTTTTCGATATTTATCGGCCAAAGGTTCGAGCTTGAAAATGATACCTATCTGGCGAAAATCCGTGGCCTATGTCGAAAGTTTTTGCAAGACATACAAACACACACATTTTCACTTTTATATATATATAGATATTAACAGGTGTTTGGAGGTGTGTGTGTTAAAAAAAAAAACGTTGGCTGGGCGTTTGGAGGTGTAAAAAAAAAATAGTTTTACTAGGAAGGTGGGATTGAACCTTGAAGCCTTGACGCGAAGGTAGAAACGAAAGGGAAAAAAAGACAAACACCTAACCACCTCGGCCATGAGAGAAGAGGAATTGATAAGGATGTTAAAATAAGGTTTATAAAGTAAAATATACAGGTGCGAGGAAGTGGTGTGATGTCTGACCTAGTTTCACGCTGCAAGCCAGTTACTGTTTCCCTGCTTTTCGAAGACACGGTGAGCTGGTAGAAGTCAGGCAAATTAAATAGAAAGGCGACCCCCGTTGTTAAGTCGTAGATATTATCATTTAGACGTGATATAAAAAGTTTTAAGAATGAGCGACCCCCCTCCCCCCGCCGAGAAGGCCTCATAAAAAGCCTTTTGCAGACATACACAAAAAGCGACCATACATACATACACATTTTCGCTTTTATATATGCATATATATAAATATATATATATATATATATATATATATATATATATATATACATATATACACACACACACACACACATATATATATATATATAGAATAAAAAGGGTAATATTCAGTTTACAAGTTGGAAGGAAAGTAAACTCAAAGTAAAGATAAATATTATAGAAATATTTATATAACAATCCAAACCACATGTAGTAAAAGCTCAATGAATCCAAAAGAGATAAAGCTTAAATATAATAGAAAAATCTAATTAATTCAAATTCTCAAAAAAAAAAAAAAACAAACATTAAAAACTTGTAAAGAAGGTATACAGAATTTTTAATTATCTGATAAGGAGTACAGATAAACTGGAAAGACCTTATTTCGCAGAGTTTTTTTTGAGAATTTGAATTAATTTTCAACAAGATTTTTATATTATCTAGAATATAAATCTCTACTGTGTGTGTGTGTGTGTGTGTGTGTGTGTGTGTGTGTGTGTGTGTCTCGCTAAAACTTTCGACACATGCGACCAATGCTGACAAAATTGATATTGTTTTAAAGTCCAATCTCTCGGATGACAAATATTAAAAAATTGCCAAAAACATTCATTCTTTCACCTCCAACTGGGCCATTTTATACAAGAAGGAGGTCACTTTTTGTTGTTGACATTTTTACAAAGTCATCATATGCCTTGCAATGACTAGCTTTATTTCGAACGCTGCTAACGTCATTTGTTGTGGTGGGTGTGGTAACTAAGCTGTTCACTTTTTTCACTTCCTTTTCCTCTTAGCGTTACAGGTTCGAGCCTGCCTACCTGCTTACTCCTTTTTTGTTTTCTATTTTTTTTTGCACTTGCATGGGTACTCGTTGCTATTTTAATTTTTTTTAGGGGTTGGTTAATTTTTTGGGGGGGGAGGGGGGGTTCCGTTATTAACACCCTTACCATAAAACTTCTCCACACCCGGGCAACACCGGATACCTCTGCTAGTGTATATATCAAACCACTTTAATGATAATTAAGGAGAGGCCCTGTCTTCAGAATTATAACTAAGGCAATTAACTAGCGTCTATGCAATGTTCATGACTTCTGCTCATGCAAACACTCTACATTGTCATTGTATTCGGTGTTTAATAGTTCTTAATTCCCTTCATTCCTGTGGCGATTGTTTGGTGGCCTTGAGGTAGAAGCTTAACATATGGAGCAAAAGGTAGCTTTGTGTCATGGTTCAAATCTCATGACCGGCAGGAATTGTTACCCTATACTGTTGATTGCATAAGCATGAAACACTAGTGTCTGTAGGTATAAACAAATAATTATTATTTAATTATATAAACAACAGTAGAATTATAGCAAGTTTTATCATCAAAGTGAAATGCCTGAAACCATGTCGAAAAAATATAGTTGCCATCTTTATTATAAATCACTCAAGAACCAGCTAAGAAAGAAAACACTGTTTTTTAATTACGAAATATGAACTTAGGTTATCAATTTTCTGAAGTTAGTCTCTTTTTTTATTAGTTTATTAAAGATAGCAACTATGCTTTTTCATCATAGTTTACATTTCGGTGTTTCACGTTTACACTGAAACTTGCTGTAACTTAGTAGTTTAATATTATTTTATTATAGTAACATAGAAAGAGCCTACTCCATGACAG
This sequence comes from Euprymna scolopes, assembly GCF_053919585.1. NCBI lineage: Eukaryota > Metazoa > Mollusca > Cephalopoda > Sepiida > Sepiolidae > Euprymna > Euprymna scolopes. The sequence goes on along the minus strand of NC_136489.1, from coordinate 93,506,446 downwards.
ATTCCGGTTTTTAAATCGAAAATTAATAGCTGTTGTTTATATAAAAAAAGAATCAGTTCCCCATTATATTTTATGTGAGAGTTTTTTGAGGGGAGAGTACTAATGTTTTTCAACAAACATATTTATTTACGCATAAAAATATCAAACAGGTTTTTATAATTAGAATGTTTGCTTATTTTTGGTTTGAAAATTATTTTGGTACTTTAACAGAATTTAAAGCAAACTATTTTTCCTAAATCCTAACCTAACCATAAGTTTAAGATTTAGTTTGGTTTGAAATTCTGTAGAAACGCAAAAAATCCCCCCCTCTCACTATAACATCTAAAATATTAAACGGATATTTCTTTTATATTCTATCACAAGCAATGCAATTTATATCCCTGAGTTTGCATACAGAAAACCAAACCAAACACATATGCACATTAAATAACAAAATAATAAGTCTATTTACTTCTCTTCTTTGAATCAAAGAAGAACTGAAGCATCTTGACCAGAAGACCAAGAAACTTATTACCATGCATAATGCACTACACTCAAGGGATAATGCTGACTATGTGAAAAGGAAAGATGAAGAAAGAGGACTTGTTTGTATACAAGACTGTATGAATGACACAAAATAATTAGAAAAATACATGAACAGAACACAGAAAAGCTAATCGCCACAGCAAGAGACGGAGAACAGAGACAAGAGAAAAAAGGGGGGGGGAAGTAGCTGCATAGATGATTCATTAAGATGTCAAAAGATGAGACCCACAAAAATACTTAGACATGGCTATGAAAAGGACACCTAAACAGAGAAACTGAGTCCCTAATAACAGCCACATAAGATAACACGGACACAAAAAAACTGCAAATGCAGACTGCGGACAAAGAGACGAAACGATAAGCCACATAAGTTAATGCAGCAAACTAGCTCTAAAAAAAATATAAGTATAGACATAATCAAGTGGGAAAGGCAATACACTGGAAACTATGCAAACAATATTGTTATCTTGGACATCTAAACAAATGATACAAGCACTAATTAACAGCAGTACTTGTAAATGAAAATCACTAAATCCTATGGGATATGGATGTATATACAGATAAACCCATTCAAGTAAGAAAACTGGATGTCATAATAGTTAATAAGAAGGAAAAGTCCTGCCAGATCGAAGATTTCACTGTTCCAGTAGACCACAGGATGAATATCAAGGAGATAGAGAAGCGAAGCAAATATACAGAACTGGCCAGAGAGCTGAAAAGGATTAGGGTAGATGAAGAAAGTCAAGACAATACTAATAATAGCACGAACAATCCAAAAAAAAAACTTTGAAAAAAGAATGGGTGAGATTAGAATCAGGAAGATAGCTAAGAAGATACAACGGATATCAATGATGAAAATGGCTGAAATATTAAGAAAAAAATCCCCTTGAATGCAGAGACTAATACACATGAGCTACAAATGCTAATCGGCTACAAAGAAACTGCAACAGAAGTAAAACAAAAAGATAGAGAAACATCACATGGAATCAAGAAAACCGAAACTGTACAATTGTAAGTTACCCCCCCCCCCACACTCCAAAAGATTATATAGGAAGGTACTAATCAGACCTCCACTGGATAAGTGCAAAGAGAACTTCGACTTTGGGAAGGCTTATTGCCACCCAACTTCCATTGCTAGCGAGACATCGATGGTAAATGACCGTTGCGATAATGCAAATTCATTTGCAAAGGTTATCAGAAGTGGGGGTAGATTACTGGAAATCTGGGGAGACTTGTTATCCTCTAGACTCCGGGGAACACCACTGGTTGTTAACAGAGAAAACTAGTCTATGTGAAAACTGCTAGTGAATACAATAATAAGGATGATCGTAAAAATAATATGGAAGTAAAGAGACTTATTTTTAATTATGCAAGAAAAATCTCTTAAAAGATATTTCATAGTTTATGAATTTTCACATAAAATCAAAATAGAATAGTGTTAGTGGTTACGATACAACAGTTCACGAGTTTGTTTAGTACACACAAACACGTGTGTGTGTGTGTGTGTGTGTGTGTGTGTGTGCTTTGATGAATTTAAATTTCTGCAGTTTTTCATGAAGGGTTTCTTGCTAAACCTGTATTGGAACACACTCATTGATAAAGCTTAAATATAGAAATGTGCATGTAGTGACATGATTGGGCAATGATTAATGCGCACTAAATTCAAAATATGATCATCAGAATGAAGGTGTGTCTATGTGGTCGCACTTCAGCAATATGCAATCTTACAACGTATTAGAAAATAATAGTTCGAAAAGGGTGTTTTTTCAATAAGTTTTATGGCATATTCACACATTGCAACTTCGTCATATTGATATTTTAAAACCGCTGATCATCCTCCACTCTATAATAAAGACCAATGTGTACTTTATATATATATATATATATATATATATATATATATATATTAAGTGAAATTGTATGTGTGTGTGTGTGTGTGTGTATATTTCCCAACCAAACTACTCTGTCAATTTTTACTCTACAGACTCGAGATTTGACATAAGGGTTATTGAGATTTGGGAAAATCTTTTTAATCGGTTTTTGGTCAGAAATTTGGCTGTCAAGGGGTTCAACGATTTAACTTTTGAAAACTCTACCACACTTTTCCGCCAATTTTAGGTCTAAACACTTGAAATTTTAGATGTAGATTACTTGGACATAGATCAAACATTTTAATTTGATTTGAACCCACAACAATAAATGTTAAGGGGGTCAAAATTGGGGTCAAAGTTAAAAAAATTGACCTATGTGGTCTCTACCAAATTACTCATCCAATGTTTGGTTTAAACATTTGAAATTTTACATAAAGTGTATTCAGACAGAGGGCAAGATTTTTTATAGGTTTTTGACCGAAAATTTGGCTGCCAAGGGGTTTAAAGTTCAAAAGATTTGACCATTGCGGTCTCTAGAAAACTATTCAGCCAATTTTAAATCTAAACATTTGAAATTTTACGTAAAGGGTATTCATACATGCAGCAAGCTTTTTAATCAGTTTTTGAGCGATAATTTGGCTGCGAAGAGGTCAAAGTTGAAAGAGTTGACCTTTGCAGACTATCAATTTCCTCTGCCAATTTTGGGTCTAAACACTTGAAATGTTAGATGTAGGTTACTTGGACATGAGTCAAACTTTTTTATATATATTCATATGCACATAAAATTATGAACAGTAGATAGAGCCCAAGCAAAGCTGCGCTGAACTGCTAGTATATATATGTATGTGTGTGTGTCTGTGTGTGTGAGTGTGTCTATGTAGATAAATATAAGATGAAACCATGTCAAGTGTTTAGATGAAGGGAAAATGTAAACAAATTCAGAAAGAAATCTTTCACTTTATTTCTAAAAGGCGTTTTTTTTTTTTTTCCCTTGCTTCTTTTTATACCGATTGATGTGTTTTGGTTTCTTTAAACTTTGAAGTTTCTGACGTTTTATCTCATTCACCTAATTTTTTTAAACTGCACTAATTAATATGTTATTGCATATGAATATTAGCATGAGCATCGATGAAGTATTATTTTTTCATCATTTTTTATAGGTGAAGCAGGTAGTTTTTTTTTTTTTTTTTTTTTTTTTTTACAAGGGTGTCACCACTTATCAAGGCCCAGAGGCCACTCCAGGATAAGGGTTAATAGGTATACATTAGTCATTGTGATTTTAGCATAGTAAACAGTGGGAATTTTGTAACTTGGATTACTTAGGGGGACGATTCAATTAGAACTTGTTCACATTGGACTTTTTTTTTTTTTTTTTTTTTTTTCATAGGTATCAACTCATTATCAAGGCCAAGAGGCCACTCAAGGATAAGGGTTAAAGAGTGTACAGTAGAAATTGGACAATATAATAATCATTAGTAATGAAAATTTGTTAAATTTGATAACTTATATGGAACGGCTCATCAAGAACTTATTTACGTTAGACTTGAAGACAACCATATTGTAGTCAGCCGGAAAGCAGGAAAACGGAAGACAATTCCACAGGCGTGCAGTTCTAATAAAAAAGCTTTGTTCATGGGATCTACGTTTAGGTTTAGGCACAGATAAAGAGTGGGGGGAATTATTGATAGTGTTTAGAGCTAGACGAGTGTTTCTTGTGAAAGTTTTGCGAGGGGGGACCATAGATTGAAGCTCAGTCGAACACTTTCCATGAAAATAACGATACATCAGAGACAAACTCGCAACATCTCTTCTGTGAGATAGAGGTTGCAAGGAAGAGAAAAGGACATCTCCTACGAGGCTACGAAGTCTATTTTGAACTCTATCAAGGCAGGACAAGTCCTTTCTAGCAGCTCCTGCCCAGATGTGGCAACAGTATTCCATCCTTGGACGTACCTGGCTCTTATATAGATAGAGAATTGCATCAGCAGTGAGATATCTACTGGATCGATAGAAAGATCCCACCATTTTTCCAGCGGCCTTGGCAACAGATTTGATGTACGTGTTCCATTTAAGATCAGGAGTAATGGTCAAGCCCAGAAGCTTGTCAAAACTTGAGGCCTCCTGAAGACGAGAGCCATTCATTTCAATTGATGCCAGATGTGGATCAGAATGTTGATGATGTAAAGAGAGAAGCTTGGTTTTAGATGCATTAAAAGTAACCAGCCACTCCTTTCCCCATTGTACTACATGCTCAAGATCAGAGGAGAGAGAATTGGAGAGAACTTGGTCGTTTACTGTCTTAGATGTGCTACCATAAATGGTAGTGTCGTCAGCATAAATGTCTACAAATGATGTAAGGATGTGATTTGGAAGATCATTAATGTAGATCAGGAAAAGAGTTGGGCCCAGGATGGACCCCTGAGGGACACCGGCATTAATACTGTGGGCTTCTGATTTTTGCCCCTCAACTACTACTCTTATGAACTTATCATGCTTCAATAATTCTGAGCATGAGAAAATCTTTCTGAGAGTCATTGGAGCTACGTTGTGTCCTGACTTTTGTTTGGTTATTTTGTTTTCTGGCATATCAACTCTTTTGGGATTATTTGGTAATTTCGGAAAAGAAGTTTTTATGTTTCATGCTTTTTATATCTTTAAGTATTTATTCATGGTGTTTGGCTTGCTTTTTTGTATAGGTAAATTGTTGTTTTTGTTTTTGCAGAGCATGAATGAGTTTTGCAAAGGAAAACCTGATTTTGCATGCATGTTCACATGTGTTAGACTTATTGAGATCAAAAAAGATACTCACAGTTGTTGACAAGATAGTCAATAATTGTGGTCATTTATCAAGTCACTTGCTAGATGTTGGAGCTTAAATGAATTCAAGCCGACAGAAGTAAAAGTATGGCAGGTATCTGATGAAGGGTATTCACCTGATTGCATATCTCTGATAGGTTTCCAGGTAGTTAATGTTCTGAGCAAGATGACGATACGAATTCTTAGTGTGGTTATGTCGAAGCTGCATACAGTTTTAAATAGATAGCTGGAGAGTGGCTAACAATAACTCTGTAGATTACAGACAAACTACAACTAAACAATCTGCTTAATATTGTAATATGAAAAGTTCAAGTTCATTTTGGGAAAAAGTCAGACTAAAAATACTTAGGTCCTTAGTTAGGTTTGAACTTATAACCTCTATTAGTATGATATGCTAACAGATTTATTCACCACGGCAATTAGGAAATTAGTACGTTATTAACTACATACATCCAAACAGGTAATTTTTGTTTTAGACAGAGTTCTTCTTTTCTTCTTCTTTTCGTTCTTTCCAAATCTTTATTCCCCTGTTGATCTTCAGTCACACATGGATCAGCTGATAAATCTAAAAACATTGTTATTAAATTTTTTCCCAGTGTTATGGGTGACACTGATAGGACTTCAGTAAGTGATAGTGATTTAATCCTCCACCTTCCTGTATGATTAATCATAATAAAATATCGATTAGGATGAAATATTAAAATCAATCAGGAAAAACTTTATTTTTTTTAGAACATAGACAAATATTTGCAGTGTCAGATGACAAAAGAGATTTCAATAAAAACTATTAGTGATAACATCAATGAAATGGGAATACAGTTTTTAAGTTATACATAACGTGGAGTCTTAGAGTTTTACATATTTCTATAATAACATTTTCTTTCCTATAAATCAAATTTCTAATCATTCAACAAATTTGTTTTATTTTCTTTGTCACAATTTACAAAATTCTTCAATTACCATTTAGTAGTGATTTTTATCTTTGAAAGAAAGTTTCATTCTTGCTCATGAAAAAATAGACCTTGTACTTCAAGAAAAGCATTGGAAGATGAATTAGGAGTGACAACTTTTGGAGAGAAAGAAAAAAAACAGCGTATATTAATACAACAATTTTACTTCGGCAAGTAATAAAAAATGATATATAACAGAATATGGCGATTATATAGAATATGGTAAATATACAAAACAAAAAGTTTTGAGAACATGTGTTTTCCCAAGAACTTAAGGAAGATTGTTCAGGTAATGGCATTGTGCACATGGCTCTATCAACTTTGGCTCTTTTCATTATAGAAGGAATGGCTTTTGCCTACAAACTACCTTCTGGGTTTCTATTGCAATACAGTCAAGTAGATATCAACTGATCTTCCTGATACAGCCTTTGGTGGACTTTATTACAACCTTATTAAACCATTGTCCAAAACTAAATAGCTGGGAAAAGGGAGAAAAGCAGATTAACTGTGTCACCAGGCAGTTAACTGATGCCCATGGTGATAAAAGAAGGAACAGAGATTAGAGCAGGATCACGTGACCCTTAAAAGAATTGTAATTGGGTTATCTTTTGGCCAATTAACACGAACTTTAAAGAGACAAAAGAGATAACCACTAACCATTCAATGAGTGCCTTATAAATTCCAATATTATTTTATTCTGATTAATTTATATTCATATTTTTTGTTTCAATAATGAAAACAGTAATAAATAATGTTATCAAAGATATAAAACATAAAATAATGATGGAGAAAAAAAGTAAAGAAAGGCAAAGTAAAAATTTAACTCTGGGAGTGTTCAATTTATGAATATAACATTTACAAGATCATGGCTTTTTAAATAAATAAGATTGAAATAAGCTGGACACACCTGTTAAAAAAGAAAGATGGATGATTAAGGTTCAATGGTAGCAGATGGTACTTCCTCTTGTTATTTTTAAGAGATGTAACATTTATTCAGAAGGCAATTAGAAATCTTACGGTTCTTTCCATTTTCATGTTAATTTCAAATGTCCACTTATCTCTGAGCTAAATTCTATGAGTTTTATGAGTTGGAAAAACATGTTGAACATTGGTCAAGTGACAGAAATAAATCAAGTTGAAGAGCAGGGATAAAAACAAAAAACAAATTTATATGGAGGAATGAAATGTTGAGGTGAGAGGAAATAAAATTGTATTTATGTGGGGAGGGAAAGAAGCTAGAAAACCTAAAGGTTTGATGGAGGTGAATCCAAATTGATTTCGTTCAGAACCTATTTTCTATTTTCTTATCTTCAAAGATCATTATTCAAGAATGTGAAAATTTGTTCAAATAAATTTTAAGTAAAAAGTTACAAAATTTTATTTTATTTTTATAGAGAACTCTTTTTGGATTGTCACTCCATTTATTACAGATGTTATTCTTAGAATCTTTAAGACTTTAATAAAACCTTATATAGAATCTTGTATTCAGTTTTAGGCATCAGTAGATAGACATGGGTATTGATTTATATTAAAATCAGAAACGTGTGTAAAGAAAAGTGATTAAGCTAATAAATGGATTAAAAGATCTCAACTAGCAGGTTAAAATTTTAGGTTTAATTACATTATTTAAAAAAATCGGAGGGGTGACTAAATGGAGAGTTTCAAAATAATAAGATTTCTAAATAGGAAGTAGATTTTTCTGTAACTTTCCTCTCACTGCAAATGTTTTGGTGAGAAATATTAAAAAAATAAAATATCAAATCTATCACAAAATTAAATCTTTTGTAATAGAGCAATAGGGTTTTAAACAAATTACCTAATAAGGTTAAAAATAAATCTAAAATAAAACATTTTAAGAATAATGAATTCTGTCAAAAAATCAAATTTACAAAGACCTTTTTAGGGTTTACTAATGAAATATTAAAGAGAATAAAGGAAATATAAAAATTGGTTCGAATCCTTAACTTTAATTACTTTACTAAGGACAAAAAGAATCAGGGGCGACTTAATAGAGCTCTTCAGAATAATGGAATTTCTAAACATAAAACACGCATATTTCAAATATCTCTCCTTACACTTAATAATTGATTGGCTAGAAAGATTTCAAAAAACAAATCTACATCACAAATAGATTCAGTTTAGAATGATATATGTTTAGAACAAATTGTTGAATCAGATTAAAATAACTTTTACATATATTATTTTAAGAATAAACTGAATAAATTAGAAGATAACATAAGTTAATCTACAAGAGGTGTATGAAATATATAGGTCATCGTCATCGCCTCATTTCAGTCTTGAAAGATAATAGATACCCCCTGTAAGGGTAGCTGCACATGTAATTATGAGGCAAGGGTTGCGCAATCCCCCAGCCACATCTTTCCTGAATCGTCACTGCTTGAGTCCAGTGGTAAGGAGAAATCCAGGATGACAGAAAACAATGTCGCGATAAGCTGAGAGCATATACAGTACCTGAAATTCCCGCTGATCTCTCAATGTTAATAAAATTCATAATCCTTTCTGCCATACAACCATATTTGGTACAAATAAACTTTGTTATACTTGACTTGTCCACCAAGATTCAGTAATGAATGCCCAACAATTTTTGTTCTGTAGCCATTCAATAATATAATGGGCATTTTGGTGATTGTCTCATTAGTAAGAGGTATGATCCCAGTTACCGAATTTATGGTATGAATTCATATATCTATTTAGCTACAGTAGAATGCTGGGATATGGCATTAATCTGTTCATAAAGTGAAATCGTCGTATGGCAGCACCTAAACAAAATTTTATACAGTACATATTAAAAATTAGTAACAAAATACAGTACAGTATATAATACACATGTATATAATCAAATAACATTATAAATAATACTGTAAGGTGGGGCAAATACCGTAACCAGGGGCCAGAAGAACATTGTATTCCACATCGTAACCTGAAAAAAAAATTATCTTGGGGCCACCGTATCCCGAACTTCTACTGTATTCCTAAAATACTAGGATAGACTAGATCTCAAAGCCTTGGGTGTCAGACTAGTCAATATTTCTCTGCTTATTCTGACACTGGTTTCAGTAGTACTGGACTTCTTTTTGTTACTAGACTTACACACTACTGATTTAGAAGAGGTGATATTGGAAATTGCTCAGCCCTTGCTATACAGGAGATTCTCTGTACAGACAACAAGGATATGCATTGTATCATGAAACTGAAAGGGAATTCTTTACTAAAAATAAAATGATATTTTTTAAAAATAAAACAGTCATTTTTTCATAAAATCTTGCATTTTCATTATTCTTTCTTTCATTCTCTGCATCAGAGCGTAGACATAGAGTTGAATAGAATATAGTCAGAAATGAACTCGAAAAAAGTGTCATCTATAGAACAGAAGTATTATGATAGTGCTGTGATTTAAGTAGGTAAAACATCCATTTCATATTTACAGATATATATATATATATATATATATATATATATATATATATATATATATATATATATATATAATACAGAATTTAGAATATATGGTACATTCCATTTCTAAAAACCCCCATCAGAAAAAAAGAAGAAAAAAAAGAATCTGATTAACAATAAACAGACTATGAAAAAGACGGAAAGCAAGCAGTTGACGTTAAACTAAAAATATTCTTTCCACCAACATTGTAAAATGATATGGAGTAATTGGGTAACACAAACAGATCTCTTTTGATTGACAAATACATATATAAAAAGATGATTTCAGATGAATTCTCAGTGATGTGCTTGTTTCAGATTGTTTTAATATCATACAAACTTGTGGGCTATAACCAGATGTGACTGGGTCCAAAAATGTGTGTATGTATTTTGTAAAGGAGTCACCTCTTATCAAAGTCTGAAGGCCATTCGAGGACAAGGGTTAATGAGTGTAAGGTGATCAGCGAGACAATTGCGTAGTAATCGGTAGTGATGAAAATTGGGTAAAATTTGAATATTTAAGGAGACGCCTCAAGAACTTACATGCGTTGAGTTGAAGACGACCATGTTGTAGTTAGTTAGAAAGCAGACATGCAGTACAGAGTTCCACAGGCGGGACGTTCTAGGAAAAAAACTTTAGTAATGTAATTTCCGTTTAGATTTAGGTACAGACAGAGTGAAGAAAATTGTTGACAGCCAGGCATGTGTTTGCTGTGAATGTTTTGCAAAAGGGCGACCATAGATTATGCATGTGTGTGCGCTATTAGAAAGCACAACACATTGTTTTGTTGTTTAAAGCAAATATATTTTTACTAACTGTACTAACCCGGTGTTATCCGGGAGTCTTTTTACTTCATTTTCGTTTCGTTCATTGTCTGTTTCCATCTTCTATCTTTTCTCTTAATTTCTCATAAAAAAATATATACATACTTGGAAAGATAATTAAATTTTCTTTTTTTTTTTCTGCAATTTCTATTTATTTGACTATATTTCTGTTTCGTACCATTATTAAGATTTGATTATCAGCGAAGCTCTGTATACTTCTACGGTTGATGTCATGTTTCAGGCAAAGCCGAGCAGACGCTTAGATACGTCTGGTCAAAATCTGTACAAGTACAATATATATATATATATATATATATATATATATATATTAGACTACCAGTGACCGTTGGGTCAGTATATTATATTAGGTATGGAATTAATGAGCGTGACACTTGTGACGTAAAGAAAATAGTTTTTTGTGATATAGCAGAAACATTTCTATGAAAGTATGTATATTAAAATGTAAAAAGAATATAGATAGATTTCTATGAGTTGTTCTGTTAATAATTGTTTATTTTTGAAAAAAACAAAAAACTTACATCCATTTAATGATAAGTGGTTTGTCATACTTATAGGTAAATGTGCACTGAACAGATACCATAATACTTAAAGTTAAATTCAAATTTTGATATATCTTTTAATTTAAACGCGAAAAAAACAAAAAACAATTGGGATGCTGAAAATGTACACATTACAACAATACGTTTTATTGATAATTTATTTGTAACACAATTAAAAAAAAAACATATTTTCGGGATTATTTATTTACGCTGGTAGTGTAGAAGAAAATAATAATTTCTGAATAATAACGTTAATATTTCAGTGCGCAGGTCAAATTCTGCAAAAGTAGCGATTTGTGCTTATTTGTTTACGCTGTTATGGGTTTATGTTTATGTACGCATGCGCAACCGGAAGTCGTAAACCAGATGTGGGTTACAACACTCATTAGAAGGTCATTTGAGTTTTATATATATATATATATATATATATATATATATATATATATATATATATATATATATCACCTGCCTGTTTAAATGTATGGATGATGGATGTATGTTTGTATGTCTGCCTAAAACTTTTGATAGAGGTGAAGGATTTTCACGAGATTAGTATCGTTTTGAAGCTCAGCCCTTCAGACAGCAATCGAAAAATTGGCCAAAAATATTAATTCCTTCACCCTCAACTGGGCAGTTTTCTACAAAAAGAGTCAGTTTTTTCGCTGACATTTTTTCAAGTCATTCAAACCTTGCGTCAACGCCCATGACATCACAGCCGTAGTAGGTGCATCGATAAGACCGTTTTTTTTTTAACTCTTTCCTCTGGCGCATTACGGGTTCAAGCCTGCTTACTACTATCTTTTTTTTTTTGCGCTCGCAATTTTCCTTTTTTTTCTGCTCAACCAACACCCTTACACACGCCTCCACTTTCTTTTCCACCTTTGCGTCATGGGTTCAAGCCTGCCTGCCTACTACAACTTTTTTTTTTGCTCAACACACACCTCCAAACACCCCGGCAATGCCAGGAACCCCCGCTAGTCTATAATATAAATCTCCCATGTCTGTTTAAATGCACGCATGTATGTATGTATGTATGTATGTATGTATGCATGTTTGCCTAAAACTTTCGATAGAGGCGACAGAGTACTTTTCTATAAGGCGGAGTCACTTTTTTTCACCGATATTTTCAAAAGTCATCCCCTTTTTGACTAGCCTTTATTTTTACCTTCACCACTTCTGGTTTGGCAATGGATGCAACGGCAAAGACATCACATTTTTTTTTTCATGTTCTTTTCCTCCTTTGGGATATAGGTTTGAGCCTGTCTGCCTACTACCACTTTTGTTTTTTTGCTCAACACACACCTCCAAACTCTCGGGAAACGCCAAGCACCCAAGCTAGTATATATATAAAATAAGAGAGAAAATCAATTAGGTTCATTTGTGTAATATAAACCATAAAAATATTTTGCCTATTTTGTTTAGTTTTCTCCAAATTTTGGATAAAATTTATTGTTAGTCTCAAACTGTATTTCTTGTCACAAAATACTTTTTACAAACATATTTCACATGTGCCTCAAAGAAAATACAATTGGCCGATCTGACAAGCAGCAAAATTCCATGACTTTCATTGCTGACGTTTATAGATGCTGGAAGATATTTTCAGACTGCTTGCGTTTGGAATTCAGATATGCAGAAATTTTAATGTAATGTGAATACACATCTGACTGCCAAACTCTTTACCTAGACTGCTTCTATAAATTTGGTCCCTATCACAGTAGTCTCTTATACTTCAGTGGTAATATGACTTGTTTGGAGTGAACAAAATTAAAAAAAGAATGTGTTTAAAAATGTAACTATGAATTTAAGGCTTTAATCGCTGGCGGCCATAGTTTTTTTTATTATTTTCTTTTTCTTATTATTAAAAGATAGATTTTTGACTTTTAAAATATTTATTATTCCTATTCAAAAACAAAAAAAGATTGAAAAAAAAATTTTTTTTAAATAATAATATTTAAAAATAATATTCAAAATTTATTTTCCTGTGAAAAATAAGTTTCATCAAATTTTAACTAATTTAAAAAAAAAAAAAAAATGAAAACATACCCATCGATAATTTAATAATAACAATTAATATCTGCCATAGTGATGTTTTAACATAAAATTTCAAACTTATATGCTGTAAAAGGCAAAGTAAAATTTTGTTTCTAAGTTCAAGAAACATACAATCAAAGGACGACAATCAATTTTATTTAAAATTTAGATAAAACACGAGATATCTCAACAGCCTATATGTTCTAATTGAACCATCAATTATTTAACTAAAAAAGAGAAGAAAAAAGATAAAAAGTTATTATAATAAATAATTAACAAAAAGTGAAAAAGAAAGTTAGCAAAATGAAAACCCTAATTTAAAAAGATAATTTCACCTGACAGTTCAGGACTTATCAGGTTGGCGACTGTCTTTTGAACCCTGTCCAGGAGTGAGAGACTAGTAGCAAATGCACCAGCCCAAATGTGACAACAATACTCCATGCATGGGCGAATGGTGGCCTTATAGAGGTACAGGATACTTTCAGGCGTAAGTAATTTTCTAGCACGGTAGAGAGAGCCTGCCTTCTTCACAGCAGCCTTGGTAATGTTCTTACTGCATCTGTTCCAATTCATGCTCCCAGTGAACGTTAAGCCGAAGAGCTTGAAAGAAGTACTTTTAGGTAATGTATCTTTAGACATAGCTATTGGTGGTTGAGAAGGTTTCTGGTAATTATTGAAGGAAATAAACTTAGGCGTAACAGTATTGAATGTGACCATCCATTTTTGTTCCCGTTTCACTACAGACTGGCGGGTTTTCTCTAGTGTTTCTGCCATTTCCTTAAATATGTGTTCATTCGTGTTCTCCTCGTGCCTGTTGTGTTGTAGTGCGTGGTGTCATCAGCATTCAATTTTATCAGTGAGGTCATTTATGAATATTAGGAATAATAAAGGTCTAAGGACCAACCCCTGAGGTACACCCGCAGTTATATCATATTGTTTAGATGTACGACCATCGAAGACAGCCTGGATTACACACACACACACACACATGGATTGACAAAATAATTGGAAAAGTACAAATTTTACTCCAATGATTCAATGACGTATGATATCAAAAACATAAATTTCAAATTAGTACTTTATTGTTTGCATTAATTTTTTTCCCATTTTATTGTAAATCAGTAATCACTTTCTATTTAGCAGTTTAAAGTCTTCAAAATTAGTTTGGATTTTCGAGTGATCTTGTTAGTAAGCAACACCTCAACTATTTTAATTTATTAACAATAGATTTAAAATGGCTAATTTCGCTATGCCATTTTAAGAGCAATGTGTAGTATCAGTTCGGATATTACACTTCATCTTTTCTGTCTTTGGTCAGTGAATCCTGTTTTAATTTTGTCCCAACCAAGAGTGCCGCTTTTTGAGAAGCTGAATTTTTCTCACACTAAAAGCTAATTTTGTTTCTGTCTCCGTGGACAGGCAAATAAATAGAGACGTCTTTGCAGGCTTTAAACTGACGAATAGAGAGTAATTTCTGGTTTGTAGTAAAGTTTACAGGCAAAAGGAATTTTTCTTTTTAAATCTTAACAAAAAAGAAAAAAAAAGAAGAAAAGTAATTTTCGCACATGCCTTTCTCTCGTGTCAAAGAACAACAAAAAAGAAAATACTCATAAAATGATGTAACAACAAGAGTTTAGTAAAGATTGGTTTCGGTACTTTTGAATTCACAGTAATTAATAATTACTAATTATTAATTGTTGTGTAACAGTTTTGTTTTGCAAAGTTTGAAGATGATAGGAAAACCCAGCTGAGAAAGAGAGAAATAGACTATTTTTAGAGCAACCGTATTTGGCAAGTAGAACAGCATATAAGTTAACACAGAAGAAGCCACCCTTTCTACTAGTAATGATACATTCTATAGAATGAATAAAAAGTTCTCATTGCTACTAAAAATACTACTATTACTACTACTACTACTACTAGCATAATTGCCGCCCCACTCCACGTTCACTATTAATACCCCCACCACTACTACTATTACTACAAATGAGTCCATCATCATCATCACCATCATAATCGTGCTTATGATAACTCTTACCAGCACTAGAAGGTAAAACCAGCTTCCCTGAGAGAGAAAGAGAGTAACAAGCTGTCCAGGTAGATTCCAGTATATAAGAGGCAAAAATGGTCACACAAACTTCTGCGGTGAGTAATTCTAAGTCTCTCAACCCGTCATGTCTACTGTCATTATCCGCTCGTGCACGAGTTAGTTAAAGATGAGGATAACTTTTTGTATAAAAGCCGGTATATCTCAACAAAGTATACACGCACACGGGGAAAAAGCATGCTGCCACCATTGGTTACCCCCCATACTATCGATGATCCTCCACTCCTATATCTTTTCTTCTAATTTACAGCATAAAAAGAAATTGGCAAAGACGAGGAGAAATAAAATGGTCGTTTGTATGTGAAATGACAGTCACATAGAATGAGAGAAATGTTAGTTTTTGTGTTTCAGTTCTTGAAAACAAACAAAATAAAAAGTTGCTGAAAGTTTCTCAAAAGTTTTTACAGCAAACACTCCTCCTTCCCCTAAAATATATACGACGCCACAATGGTAACAGGAGCAATAATTGTTTACAAAATCACCTTACCTGTAATCTAGAAATAAAGGCGATAACCATCTCTCCATCTATTTTTTTGTAAAGAAATTACCTTTTCAAATCATTTTTACATAATCTCCATGGTTAATTTACTAAAACAAAAAACAAAAACAAACATCTGTTGCAAGATAATGTTGTCTTTTTCTTCTTTCATAATTCTTCAACTAATCAGCTTTCTTTCCTTCTATATCTACTGATGCTGTTGTCATATGATACATGTGTAACATTATATATCTATCTATCTATATATATATAATATAAAGCTGAATGTGTGTGTGTGTGTGTGTGTGTCTGGTCACGAATAGGCTCCTATATGGTTGACTATTTTAAAAAACTGATTACATATAATGATAGAAGATGTATGGAGACACAGGAATGGGTATGTTTGATCCTGCAGAACGGTGGTTCATTAAAAATGTGGGGTCTGCATTCGCGCCTGGTCCACAAAGTATGGAAATAAAAAAAGTTAAAAATTAAAAAAAAAAACGTTTACAAGTGTTTTTGATATAGATGTACATAAGAATACTTTGATAAGTATGTTTTAACTTAAATAGGGATGGTATAATAAAATTGTGAGGTCTGCATTCGCGCCTGGCCTCCATAGAATGGAAATAGGCACAAACTTTAATAAAGACTTTTCATATCTATCTGCGTAAGTATACTCTGATAATTATGTTTCAGTTTTAAGAAATATGGTATAATAAAATTATGGGGGTGTTCGCTCGCGCCTGACCTCCATAGAATGGAAATATGTCACAAAGTTTAACAAGGTTTTTTAATATAGATCCACAGAATATTGTGATAAGCGTTTCAGTGTGAACAGGTATGGTATAATAAATTATGGGGTTTATCTATTTTATTTTTTACTTTCATCATATTTTGCTTTGGTTTTGATACCCCTATCTCTTTACAACCCTTCCTTTTCATAACCTATCATACTTTAATAAATCAGAGTCCATTTTCTGTAGGTTGTTTTTGGACCCAGTCAACGACGGGTACTTTTGCTAGTATATATATATATATATATATATTAGCTGGACCAAAATTTTACCATTTCAACAGAAATGGCATCATTCTCTCTACAGCTTATACAGGCTAGAAGAATATTATATAATTTTATACAAATTTACTATGAGTCTAAAAACATTTTTGACATGAGGTAGTGCTTTAATTCACATGCTTTAAGCATATCCTGATCATAGTCATCATATTAACGTTTCGACTAGTGTACTCACTAACCTTCTTCAGGTTCTCTTTTGTCATAGTAACCTGAAAGCTGTTTCAAACTAAACATTCATTAAATATACAAGCTAGATTGTGCTTTCACATTCCACATTCCATGTCTCTTGATATGTTGTATTAGTAAACCAACCATCCCACTTATTTTTTTTCTAAAGATTAATCTCATACCATCAAGTAGAATTTGCTTTCAAAGTATCTCTTTATCAACGCTTTTATTCACTAGCCCATGCACCCAAGGACAGATCAACTGACACAACATATCCTAAAAATATGAAAGAGAATTTACATGAACAGAGTTTCTTTCCAAGAACTTCCCATATGTGGAACATGCTGCCACAAGATCACTTCCCTGAAGGTTACAACAAAATGGTCATCTTCAAATCCAACATCGATAAATACTTACCATAAACTGTTCTCATGCGTTATCAAGTTGTATTCATTCAATCATTTTAAATCCTCCCATAATATTCATCATCATTTGACTGTCAATTTATTTCATTAACCCTTATTTTTGAGTGGCTTTTAGCCTGATTAATTGGTGATTTACTAGTAAATATTTTTTGTTTAAATGTTGTTAGGTTGCCCAATTACCTACTTTTAATGATTTTTTCACTGTTAATATACTAAAGAAAATTATTAAGAAGGGTACAGATGCCAAATAGAAAAATCTGGGGTCAAATTGTTGTATATCACAAATTCAAGAGTCGAAGAGGTGTAGATCCAAATGGCAAAATATTCATATCACAAACTGCAAAGTACATACAACACGATTATAATCTTAACTTACCAACGAATCAAATTAAGAAAGAAAAAAAGAAAAAAAAAAAAGCAACTATCCAATATCAACATACAATTTTTTTTTTATTATCCAAACAGATTTTGATTATTTGTGATTGATGAAGAGTAAAAATGAACATTTTGCGATAATTCATTCTCATTCGCAATTTTTTTTTCGGCAAATGGCATACATCGCACAAAGCATTTTCCTAGCTAAGATATTACTAGGCTCATTTGCGACATACAGAGTGACACTCCAAAACACCATCCATGAAAAATGAATAAAAGTCAGTATTCTTTCGGACAATACAACTATATTTATTACAAATAAACTTCAGTCTATGCCTATTTCAGTCGCGAACGTATAATCTTTGTTTTATCGCTGCTTACTAACAAATACATTTGGATACAACACGTAAAAGTTATGGTGTGAAGCACATTCAGGATCACACATAATACTGATGAGACGATCACCAAAGTGGTCCCATTCCCATTAATCGTTGATAAAACAAAGATTGTTGAATATTTATTACAGAACCCTACTGAACAAGTCGGATATAGACTTAAATTTACTTGTACAAAAATATGGTGGATTGCAGAAAGGATTTGGAATTCTAATGATTCCAAGAGTGGAATTTGGAGGAGTAATCGTTTACACACATGTGCACGCGCACACACACGAGTTGCACAGGCTACCAACTGGGCTATTTGGACCTTGCTCAGCTGAAATTCTGTGACACAAATGATCAACTGATATACAAATAGGATAATCTATGTCATTTTCTGGAACTTGTCAATATATAGGTTTAGTTTTGTTTTGAATGTAAAATCTTTTCTACTTTTAAATTAATTGGTATGATACTACAGAGTCGAGTCTGCTCAACTATTAGGTTTGTAGTAGAGATGCTAGAACGAGTTCATATCTTTCCCCAAATGTAACAAACCCCTAAAGTGAATAATATCTTTCTTTTTTAGGATCAAGTTTTGTCTTTCGTACATATGTAGACCTGTGTGTGAAATTAACGTTTTGGTTCTGCTAATGGACAAAGAAATGCAGAATAATTTTTTTTTATCAGAAGTTACTTCCACTAAAAAAATCACTTGATTTTTTTTTTTTTTTTTGGCTTATGTAACAGTTTTACAAACGATGTTTTGTTAAGCATTATTCACTTGCAAAATCAAGATAAGAATTTTTGTCTGCATTTCTAAATTTGGCTAATTGAACAAAATAAAAGAAAAAGCTTAAGACCTGAAAGTTAAAATATTGTTTGTAGTGAACATAAATTATTATAATAATAAATAAATAGATAAAATATTGTCAAAGAAATGTGTTGCAAAAATAAAACTCTTACACTATACAAGTGTGCAGCTTTTCATCAATCAGTTAAATAACACTGTGATGAAGCAGGAGTCTAATCACTGCATACTCGTGTATTATACATATAATGGATTATGGCTATATCATTTTCAAACACCGGTTGTTGCCAGTTCACTGAAATTAAGCAACATTAAGCCTGGTCAGTACTTAGATGGATGACCATTTTGGGAATACCAGGTGCAGTTTACCAGCGGAAATGTTCATAAATTATTTTCTCTAGTCTTCTTAGGAAAAGTACAAATTTATATCCTCTCCCTCCTAAGGGTGAAATAGCAAGGTGGACTAAGCTCTGAAACATTGATAGGGTAACTTGTTTGGAAAGAGAAAGGACTCTGTAAGCAAATAAGAAGCAGCTAAGACTCAAAAGTGATAAATCTAAACAGAAAGAAAAGGTTAGTGCTGATTATACAACGAATTCAGGGAGGCAGAGCTGGCTAAATAGTTTCAGCTTTAATATGCAAATGAAGATCAAAATAAGATTTTGAAAATTTTTGTTTTAACTAATTTTCGGTTTAACTAATTTTTTATTTCAATAAATATTTGATTTAGAATAATAAAAATAATTCAATGTGTAATTATCGAAATTATGTTGATGCGAATTATACATGTCTCATAATTTTATTGATATAGATAATCGTTATCAATTAACTATCACCGATAAAGTAAGACTGGTTAATCAGTAATAGGTCAATTTGTTTCTTGGTATAAAATTTCCGGCTGCAAAGTAGAAGGCTTACGTATAATTCATAGAAAACCGTAAATGATCAACGAATGAAATGTGTAACTATGGAAAAACAAACAGCAATCTTGCTGACATATTTTTATTCTGACTAGCCTATATGTTTTTTGTTACTTTTCCCTACTACGTTATTGGAATGAATATATTGTATTTAAATTCTTATTTATTTATTTATTTTGAAAACTACTTATTCTGACTGAAAAAAATTAAGGTGGATACAGACTTTTGAGGCCCCAGTGTCAGTAAAAAAATTTAAATAAAATGATAGTGTAATGTTTAAATTACCTTTTACCTTTACATTAATACTCATTTTCTGTAAATATGCTTCAGTTATTTTTTTTTATACAAATAGCTGCCTAGATAAGGTTTGTACTTATTTTGTTTAGACAATTTTCTTTTGAATTTGTTTTTAGATCTGACCAGTTTATAATTGCCTATTCTTTTCTTACTATTTCTTTTCAAATACAAGTTTTATGTAAAATAAAAACTTTGTAATTTCTTATAAATCATTATTTTTCAATACATCTTAAAAAACGGTTTGTAACAATTTAAAACCATCACAATTATAAATGGATACTATATATATATATATATATATATATATATATATATATATATATATATATATATATATATATATAATAAAGAATGTGTTTTTAGAGGCTGCAAACTTTAAATTAAAATAAACCGCAGAAAAATATTTTTATTATACAAATATGTGGTTTATTCCAAAGATTAATTTTTGCCATTTATAATTTAAATATAATTTCGGGTATATGGCTCGTTTATATATGACATAATCTAAAGTCCTATTTTCAACTCTACACATTAAATTAGGCCGCATTTCATTAATAACGCGTCGAATGTTGTCTTTCAAGTAGTCTATTATATCTGGTTTATCAGCATAGACATGGGACTTTAAATATGCCAAAAGAAAATAACCTAATGGGATTAAATTGCACAAAAAGTGGCCAGTTGACAGGTCCATTTCATGAAATTATTCATTCATCAAATGTTTCTCACAGTAAATTGATTGTATCACACACTGTGTGGGATGTGGCTTAATTCTTCTGAAATCACCTAAGTTGCCAAACCAAGCTGAATTCAAAATAACCGATAATTGCCAAATCTGCAATTAAAGAAAATAGGAGTTTACCGCCTCTAAAAAAAAAAAACACTGTATAAGTAGGTTAAAAGATTAAACAAAGAATTTCCTTTATATATGGTTAAAAAGGGAGAAAGCAAACAAAAAGATCTTGTATTTCTGTTAGTAGAGATATCTTTGGTTTATCTAGATGAACCTACCTGACATTAATGCAGAAACTTTTTTACTTTAATTTTTGTTTCGCTTATTTTTTGAAAGTTAGTACCTATTAACAAGAGAATTTGTTTTGAATGAAAACTGTGTGTATATAATAACAATAGTATTAATATAAACATTTCATAGTGTTCTAGAAAATGATGCAATATTTATGAAAAATATGTTCTTGCCTCAGTTATAAGCAAACACCAAATATAAGAATCGTCTGCGATAGGCATCTACAAGAAATCGTTTGCGATAGCCGACTGCAAGGAATCGTTTGTAACAGGTGTCTGCAAGGAATTGCTTATAACAGCTGTTTTGCAATGAAATGTTTACAATAGCAGCCTTCTAAAAATCGCTCATAATAATCAAGAATGAAATGTCCATAAAATTCAATTGTTTTAGCATTAAATAACCAATAAAAATGAGTAGTATATCATAAAAAAGCTATGGACTGAAACAAGAAAATAATTGAAGAGGGCACATTTCAGCCATAAAAGAAAATTATTTAAAGAAAAAAATACAAATAATACAACTAACAGGACATATATTCCAACGCTGCCCAGGAAAATCAAGCAAACCAAGAATCACAACTTCTAAAAGTAAATTGTACTGAAAAAATTGCTTCACCAAAAATGCAAAGCCTTTATTTGCAGCATAAAAATGTACTCATAAATCGCAATATGTGTTATAGTAAAATAAAAAGAATCATTGGATTAGAAAACAATAAAACCGAATAGTTAATTAATGACATGTCCTTTTGCAAAGTAATAAGCAATTGGCCTTCAAAGTATCCTCTTCTGTACACGTCTTTCTAAACTCGAGATTTAATCTTATTTTGAGAACATCAGATTTAAGTGTTTTTTTTTGCATTACAGATCCATCATATCATTCTTATATTCTTTCTCGCCATGCAACACATATCCTCAACTGGTCAGTTTTCACTTACATACATCATCACACTATTAGTATGATAAATGGTTTAACCCTATGAATAAATGAGTTATGCAAAAGTATAAAGGCAATTTAATGATTTGGAACAGAAGAGAAGCGTAAATAATAAATGTAGTAAATAGGGGAAACAAAAAGGAGAATTGTGCAGGCTTTATTGGTTGAAATCATAAATTGTAAATGTTTGAAAAAAAAGTCTGAGTGGTATGAAAAGCAACGGCATATTCTGGCTCAAGATCAACAAAGGCAATTTATTGGTATTTATTCATTAGTAATCATATATGAATAACACCTCATCAGACATGACTGGTTTGGACAGACTATTAAATAGACACTGATGTGTAGGCCAACAAGTAACAATGACTTTCGGAAACTCAAAGCATTTCCCTTGGGGAGATGCGTATTTCCTAGCAATCGTATTGTTTTCCATGTGATTATTATTGTTATTCTGTAGGGCATTCGACAGGAATTTTCCACATTTCTGGAAGGAGGGTTCCATTACTGCACTGGTAAACGGAGCGCAAAGTTGTGGTTAACAGAGCAGCAAACAAGACGAAATAATCAGGAAAAAAGCCAAAGAATCAACTAGCATTGTTAAAGACTACATTAATATAAAACCAATGTCTCTTCATTCTCTTTATAACCTCGGAAACAAGGGTTGGGGTGTGAGAGAGGAGGACAAATTGAGTTCTAGCAGAAATAATTATCCTAGATTATTCAACCAACAAAAGGTAAGTAAAAATTACTTATTATAACTAAGATATTTCTAGCTCGACCTATGAAACCAATTTATTTGTGTGTGTTGGGGAATTGTTAATATTCACAGATTTGTTTACTTGGCCATGGTGTGTGTTTTTGTATGGTGCTTTCTTTTTAATTTACAATTTGTAACTGCATTGCAACTTGTTGAAAATCAAGTACACTTGGAAGGATCTGAAATTATTTGAATATATAATTTGTAGTGTGTACGATGTCTTTCGTTTTTTATATGTACTATGACTCTTGCTAACAATTTAGATTTATAAATGGATGTTTAGAATGACATAACATAAGATAATGGAATACAGCGTGTATGTGTGTGTGTGTATACTAGCATGGGTGCCCGGCGTTGCCCGGGTGTTTGGAGGTGTATGCTGAGCAAAAATAAAAAATTAAAAAAAACGGTCAATTTTTTAAAATTTGATCCCTATTATGACCCCTATAACATTTATCGCTTTGGGCTCAAATCAAGTTATTAAGTTAGATCCATGTCCAAGGAACCTATATCTAAAATTTCAAGTGTTTAGACCCAAAATTGTCGGAGTAGTTTGGTAGAGTTCTCAAAGGTCAAATCGTTGAACTTGACCCCTTAACAGCCAAATTTCTGGCCCAAAACCGATCACATAGATGTTCCCAAATCTCAGCACCCAGTATATCAAATTTCGAGTCTGCAGACTAAAAATTGACAGAGCTATTGCTTAGAGAAATGTACACAGACAGACAGACACACACACAGACACATTCACTTTTATAGATATAAAGATAGACAGATAGATAGACTAGCATGGGTGCCTGGCGTTGCCCGGGTATTTGGAGGTGTATGTTGAGCAAAAAAAAAAAGAAAAAGTGGTTAATTTTTTTAACTTTGACCCCTATTATGACCCCTTAAAATTGATTGTTTTGGGCTCAAATCAAATTATTAAGTTATATCCATGTTCAAGGAACCTATATCTAAAATTTCAAGTGCTTAGACCCCAAATTGTCGGAGGAATTTGGTAGAGTTCTCAAAGGTCAAATCGTTGAACTTTGATCCCTTAATCGCCAATTTCTGGCCAAAAACCGATCACATCGATTTTCCCAAATCTCAGTACCCAGTATATCAAATTTCGACTAAAAATTGACAGAGTTATTGCATAGGGAACACACAGACAGACACACAGACAGAAACACAGACACGTTCACTTTTATAGATATACTAGATTTCAGCCCGGCGTTGCCCGGGTGTTTGGATGTGTCTGTTGAACACAAAAAAAGCAAAAAAAAAAAAAAAAAGTGGTAGTAAGAAGGCAGGCTCGAACCCGTACCGCGAAGGAGGAAAAGAACGGGGTAAAAACCTGAGGTCTATGCTGTTATGACCACCGCCAAACCAGAAGCAACATTTTTTAAAATTAAGGCTAGACAATCTAAAGGAGAGGATAACTTTCAAAAATATTGGCGAAAAAAGTACCCCCCCCCCTGTAGAAAAGTGCCTAGTTGAAGGTGAAGATATTAATGTTTTTAACTAGTTTTCGATATTTGTCGTCTCAAAGGTCGAACTTTAAAACGATACTGATCTTGGTAAAATCCGTCGCCTCTGTCGAAAGTTTTAGGCAGACATGCAAACATACATACATACATACATACATACATACATACATACATTTATATATTGGTAACTAAAAATTTTTGACCCAAACCGATGAAAAAGCTTGCCCTATCTCTGAATACCCTTTATGTAAAATTTCAAATGTTTAGACCAAAAATTGTCTGAGTAATTTGGAAGAGACCGCAGAGGTCAATTTTTTGTAAACTTTGACCCCTTTTTTGATCCATTAACATTTATTGTTTTGGGCTCAAATCAAGTTATTAAGTTAGATCCATGTCCAAGGAACCTATATCTAAAATTTCAAGTGTTTAGACCCAAAATTGTTGGAGGAGTTTGGTAGAGTTCTCAAAGGTCAAATCGTTGAACTTGACCCCTTAACAGCCAAATTTCTGGCCCAAAACCGATCACATAGATTTTCACAAATCTCAGTACCATGTATATCAAATTTCGAGTGTGTAGACTAAAAATTGACAGAGTTATTGCGTAGGGAAATGTACACAGACAGACAGACAGACAAACAGACAGATACACAGACACACAGACACGTTCACTTTTATAGATATATAGATATATATAGGTGAAAGCGTCTGTGTGTGTGTGTGTGTGTGTGTTTGTATGTGTGTGTGTGTCTGTCTGTACATTTCCCTACGCAATAACTGTCAATTTTCAGTTTACAGACTCGAAATTTGATTATATTATATCAAAAACCGAGCGACCCATAAAAATCTGGTAGCTGAGTGTCAAATCTGCAGAAAATATTGAAAAAAGAAAAAAAAAAGGGAAAAATAGATCCTCTCCCAAACATACTGGCAATAATTTGGTTTCGTCCTTCCCTTGAGTGTTTCCAATAAGGGAAATTGATTTACTAGGATTTGTATTAGAAACTGAGCACTTATTAAAATTATTTAATTGTTGAATTTGCATTTTGGTTAAATTTATTAGTTTGCAATCGTTGATAGCCCACACAAAAAATTGAACAAAAGACAAAATTAAAAAGAATGGTACTCATGCAGAATTTGACCCCCCCCCCTCCCGGATTCCAATTATGGTTAGGGTTCGATCGGCAACCACCGGATTCAACCGAACGTTGTTTAAATGTTGAAACACTAAATCAATATTTTATTTATTTTTTGGCATAATTAATTAATTAATGATGGGAGTATTTTTTGTAAGTAAAACGAGTAGACAGTGTATATATATGCTGCTTTTTTGTTAGTGTGTGTGTATATCTCCTGCTTTTCCTGTTTTCCAGCCAGAGAGGCGGAATATAATATTGTCTTTACTGTGTTTTTACTTCTGACTCGATCTCTGTTTAACCATATTCAAATTCTTTTTTATAAGGTGCATTGGTTTGCAGGACGAAATTTGATTTTAAATGCGCAAAAATGATTGGTGTGGGAATATACTAGGAAACAGCACATGTAACTGTTATTTTTGCAACTTCATTTTTGTTGTTGTTTGGAGCCGATATTTGTACAGAAATATGTTCATTTTTTTATATTGGTTTATAGGCTTAACTTGTGCATTTTTGCTCATGCTGTTAATAATTATAAGATTGAAAGACATGTTAAATTTTGATCTGATATCTTCCCTGTATAATGTTCCGTCTGAATGATTAAACCAAGAAATTAAGTGTATTCGCAAACGACAAAATAAGCAAAAACATTAACTATTTGAAGCAGTGAATCTATTATTTTATTAGTGTGTGCACCTTTATGCTGCTTTATATTTTAAATATTTAAATAGAAATATTAAGAAATCGGCATTTTATTGTTAAAATAAAACTGAAAAAGAAAAAAATGGAAATCTGAAAAACGTCTAATCCTGGGTACCATACATAAATCTGCCATTTTAGCAAATATGCTCCCAAAATAATGAAAATCGATCAGAAAGATGAAATAATCAATAAACCAACAAAATCCATCAATCAATTTTCAATTCATTAATCCAAATCTGATTTGCCATTTAAAATATAAAAAAGCAAATTGACCTTGAACTAAAAAGCTTCATTTTATCGCAAATTTTCAAACATTTAAAATCCAAATATTTTCTCCCCTTCCAGTTTTTTTAACTTTGGAAATATTTATGTCTAAAACGATCAAATTCCTTTAAACTAAAACTAGATAAAACATTTTTTTATTTAATTTTTAGAAATTCTATTTTAAAATTCCTTTAGAAAATTGTTCTCATATACTAAAATAAAAAATAAAATATAAATTGTCATTTTCTATATTAATTTAGTATGTGATATTAGCAATATAATAACATATTATTTTTAATAATTACCTAGCTCAGTTCAAATGACTACTAATACGAAACATTTTAAAATAATCACTTAAAAATAAAAATCAGTTAGAGGGATGATTCATTTTCACTGAGAGAATATAATAGACTTACAGGGAGACCCAACGTTGCTCGGGATTGAACTAAGATCAACGAATGTTCTATACTTTCAATACTTTTATTGTCATCAAAATTAGTAAAATCACCCATTTTCAATCAAATGGATTGATTGTTTGGTCTCATCGTTAACCCACCATGGTATACTGGAAGGAAGCTTCACATGTTTCTTCATCGTTACTTAGTCCACAATACATTATAGGCTACATTGCAATGTAGAGAACCTACTGTTGATTTTATGGAAAATATTTTTATATATTGACTTGAATTAAAGTCTGAAATGTGAAAGTCATGTATCATGGTTCATTTGTGCTCTAAACAGAAACATTCATTTTGAATGTGTCCTCTATCTTATCAAAAAACCTATTGTTGATTTTATACACCGGGCCTTTCTACTTGTGTGGTGATAAAACTTCTCAAATGTACTTGTGATCTTAGGCTGTATAAGTTTCTTTGGTCAAAATCAGACTATTCTTTTTTATTCTAACTTTTTTTTATTATTGATTTTCGATATTTATCTGAGGCATTCCGATACAAAGCTAGGAACACTCACAGACATATAAAGTACATTTTTGTGAAATTTCAAAAAACATCGGCCCAGGTGTTTCAGTCCATAGGGAACAAACCCACACAGAAACACAAACTTTATATATAAGTAGAGATAATTGTCTTTAAGCTTGAAAACGTGCAAATGAATAAAAATTAAAAACTAAAATGACGTCACTGAATCCTGGGAAATGCCGGGTATAGATAACTAGCATATGCAATTTTATATTTTAATTTTAATATTGAAAGAGGACCGTTATTTGTTACAGATACTTTTTAATGAGCCTCATCAATCTTGTAGTGAGAACAAACCTTTGAACCTCTTAAGAAATTATTTCTCGTTTTGCCACCAAGCTCAACATGTAATCTAGCAAAAAGTAGCAAAACGAAAAAAGGATAAATGGCCGATGCCATTTTCTCTCTTGAATTGGTAATTTTTTTTTGTTTTGCTTAAGAACTTGGCATTTGCAAAATGATTTTTCCACAGAAATGTAAAGGTCAAAGTGTGAATGGATCCTTAGAAGAAAAGTAGAAATGTGAACATCCAGATTATTGTAATGGACGGTCACTATATATTGTATGTTATTCTATAAATGAAGTGCCACTGACTGTCTGGCAATGAAAATGAATACAACTTTTTGAAGGTACAATCTTATGAGGAATCCAATGAGGGTATTTATATTTAGTGCCAAATTTATTTGGAATCACTGGGAACAAAATTATATCATACGTCCAAATCAGATAATAAATGAATTAATTTTTTTATTAACGAACTAGCAGGGAGATCTGACGTTGCCTGGGATTGAATGATGATCAATGAAAGTTTCACACTCCTTTATTTTTATTGTCATTAAAATCGGAGAAATCGCCTATTTTTTTAATCAAATCGAATGATTGCCTGCTCTAGTTGGGAACCCATGGCAGTGCACTTGGAGGAAGCTTCACATGCCTTCCAACAGTGACTTAGTCCACAATACATTGTAATTACATTGCACTGTAGAGAATCTGTTGATTTTCTAAACTAATTTTTATATATAATGGCTTGAATTAAAGTTTAAAATGCAGAAGTCAAGTATCATGGTTCAGTTATTCTTTGAACAGAAACATTCATTTCGAACGCCCCTGTCATATCAAATAACGTACTGTTGATTTTATATGTTGGGTCATTCGACTTGTATGGTAATAAAACTTCTCAAATGCACTTGTAATTTTAGGCTTTGTAAGATGTTAACTTTGGTCAAATCGCCTGTTTCTTCTTTCATCAGATTATTTCGATTATTGATAATTATCGAAGACATTTTGATACAAAATCTATGTAAATACACTAGCTGGCACATAAAGTACTCTTGTTTTGTTTTCATAAAAATCGGTCTAGCCCTTTCGGAGTCCATAGGGAACGAACTCCCAAAAACAGACAAAGTTGCTTTTATATAATTGCAGGTATTATGAGAAAATTTGGAAAATGATTAATAGAATGAACAAAATTTGATTACTTATGAGGACCGTTTATGACAAGTATCTGAAGACGACCACGTTGTAGTCCACAGGGAAGCAGCTTCATGGTAATGCTTATTGGGATCTTTCTTTTCTTATTAAGACACATTCATAATTCGTTGAATCATAATCACTACTTGTTTCACATTGATTACATTTGAAAATTATGAGCTTTGATATATTGCTTAATAAATTCTTCTAGCATAACAAAAAAGTCTCTTTACTTTTATATTATCTTTTTGATGGAAAATAAGTTATAGATCTGGTTTAAAAGTTTACCAGTTTAGCATATATTAAAAAAATATATAATCCCTAACTGATTTGAGAAAAATTGATCCATGTTGGAGTGGGATGATGCTAAGATGTCGGTCATTTAGACATTATCAGTCTGACGGTTTACTTTGTTTAATCGCACATCAACCCATTTTGATTTGTTTAATTCTATTGTAAACTGACTGAATTTGAGTTGCTATCCATTAGGTCATTCACAGACATGGTTGAAGTTTAATAAAATTTAATGCTTAACAATAACAATATTATCAAATGAGAAAAAAATATCAGCAAGTAAAACATAAGGCAAAAATAAATAAATAAATAATAACAAAAGTATTATTAGGTATAAAAAACATTTTTCAAACAAAATAATGTTCTTTTTGTATTTGTTTCTATAAAAGGTAATACTCTTTAATATTAACCGATGTCTTTTTAACTCTTCAATTCTTTTTTATAATAAAGTACTCAATGTTAAGTATTTGTTTATATATAATCTCATTGGTGATTCTAACGGTACTTTGGCTAAGTCTAACTTTACGTGACTATTAAGTGCATGCAGTGGCGTGCATACTGCATAACTAAAGATAATAAATCTTTTTAATTTTATACTTATTATTATTATTATTATCATGACTATATAAAAGTATTATTATTCTTTTATTATATAGAAGTTAAAACCATTATTATTTTATTGATATCTAATTTACATAAGTGATTGTGGTGTGTGTAGATATGTATGTAAATTAAATCACGATTCCAAAAAAAAAAAAAAAAAAAAATAGAGTCAGTTTTTCTCTAAAAGTAAACAGCCAATAAGAATGATTAAAGGAATATTTAGCAAATATTTTGTGTTATTAAAGGATGTATGGACAAAAACATTGATTAACTCACATTTATTATTATTATTATTATTATTATTATTATAATAATAATAATAATAATAATAATAATAATAATAATAATAATAATAATAATAATAGGCTATCAATAAAATAATTCAATACAATTGTAAGTAAAAGCAAAAAAATTTCTTTTCTTCTTATCTCTTTTCTAACTTCATATATTCTGAGTATTTCTAAGGAGGGAAAAATCTGTCAGATGTGGTTAATTCCAATGTTTGACGAGTGAGAGAAAGAAAGACGGATAGAAGGAGCGAAAGCAGCGTGCACGTGTGGCGGACCCCAAATGCATCGAAGGCTTTTCAGAACAACATGCGAAACAACATGGACAGAGAGAAGTGGGAGAAGGGTTAGGGTGACAAAAAATTAGATGACACTCCAAACAGAAGACAGCTTTACTTGGCAGAATAAATAGCGCCAATGCTGTGTCGCTGAAAAGAAGACGGACATTTTTATATCTTGATGCCAAAAGTTGTGGTAAAATGTTTCTGCCACTATTTAGGGAGCATTTAAAAAGGCCATATGTTGATAATGTTGCAACTGAGAGCAGGGAAATGAATGACGGAAAGGTGAGTTCATAAAAAAAAATGGAATATATATATATATATTACACTGCGGCTTATATATATATATATATATATATATATATATATATATATATATATATATATATATATATATATATATATAGTGTGTGTGTGTGTGGTGTGTGTATGTGTGTGTGTGTGTGTGTGTGTGTGTGCGTGTAGGTATTGGACACTTTGGAAGTAAATACTAAATATATATAATATATTTTATAATATGTTTGTGCATATATACACACGTGTGTGTGTGTGTGTGTGTGTGTGTGTGTGTGTGTGTGTGTGTGTACACACTAAGCTATACTCATCTACTGGGCACTCTTATACACATTCAGAATAAATAAACAGAAATTTACTAATTTAAGATTTCATCTAACTAGGATCGTCAAGTACACACTGTAAGGTATGCTAACTCTGCAATTTAAATTTTTAATATATATTTATATCGATAGATGGTTAGATTGATATAATATTTGTGTAAATCTAAAACAATGTAATCTTTTCCGTAGTAACATGTCAGTATGATGCCATGGTGATAAACCGATATGAAGTTGCCTGTAACAATCACACACGTACACACGAGTAAGAAATGTGTAATGATTAAAAAAGCATAGTAAATAGCAGAATTTGGTTTAATTTTGCATAACAACCAAGACATACATAACGGAAAAGCTAACGACATACCAAGGTCTTATATATGACAGGATAAGGAACTGGAATCTTAGGAAGATCCTCACCAATTTAGTAATTATAGGAGCAACTAGATTAATGAGAAAAGAATTTAAAAAACTACTTGGCAAATATACCCGTTGAACCAAGTGCAAAAGAGATTCAAACAATTGCACTTAAAAGGGTAGTTAGAATCTTTAAAAGATCTCCCGGTTGGAATCTATGAAATAGCGTGTGAATGTCTGGCATCAGATAGAATGCACCATCCAGCTTGAACAAAATGATAAGAAAATTGAAAAATAAACAAATAAATGTGCTAAATTCTAACAAATCAAAAATACTTATAGCTTTTATTTGTTGTTTACATTTATGAAGGATAAACATTCTCACAAATAAATGGCATCTTTTTCTTTTATAAAAAACATAATTTAAAAGACATGAGTAGCCATATAGCACACATAGGTATGTTAAATAGCTTATCAAATACAATTGTGTTTTTATTACAGATCTCATTAAGTTATTTATCGCCTGATGATGTGGGATTGAAACATGTAGTTGTGCAATCATTCTTTGTATATATTAATTTTGATTAATATAAAACTCTGCTGATGTATTCAGCACTACTGATATAATTTTTACAAATATTCTTTCAAATATAGCTGTTGGTCCTGGACACACACACACACACACACACACACACACACACACACACACACACACACACACACACTTTTTATTTGTTTTACATGAGCATTTATACATCGCAACACATGCATGCACATGTTTCAGTGAGCCAGTTACAAATAACTAGAGACCACTTTAGGCTATACTGCTTGTACATACATATGCTTGTATGAACTTTGTTTAAAAATCATTGGTTGCTTCACCCCTGGAAAATATTAACCTGGAATAATTATTTAGATATATTTGATTATTGACTTAGTACAGCTTGAGTAGGTGTGTTCTTAATAGTCAGAATTGCTGTCTGGATTAGGTATGATTCCGTTAAATCTCAGGAGGTTCACTCTCCCAGGCCTTAGCTTCTTTTTTGAGAAAGACTTAGTTTACTGCTGATCCCCTGAGATTTATTTACTGGAGAATACCGATGAGGCTGCTCAGCCATTTATTGTAGGCCAGAGCGTGCTAATACCAGTGTGCTGGTTTTTCAAAACCACATCTGACTTTGTGTCTAAGCACCCCTGGAGAGAAGCTAAATAAAATACACCGATAAAGCTTTTTTGTGATTGTTTGGTGAACTTTGTTTACCATAAATGTGAATATTTACAAAAATGGGAAGAAACAATTATCTGTAAATAAAATGTTTTTTTAAGTAACTCAGGTAATACAGGTTTTATATATAACATTTTATTATAGCTCAATTAGTTCTTAAGATCCTGGAGCTAATTTTTGAATTCTTTATGAGTTAGATTAATATATGAAGACTCTTTTAAGGAAGTATGGGTCCCTTTCAAAGTAGTACTGCAGACTTTTCAGAGATCGTATGTGTATTTTAAAAAAATCATCTATACTGTGCTTATACCCTCCTCAATATTCTTACTTTTAACACCTGTGTTTTTTTCTTCATTCTGTTAACAAGAGAACATTTCACTTTTCAAACTAAGACATAAACAACTCATTCATACATACAATATATATATATATATATATATATATATATATATATATATATATATATATATATATAATAGGACAACAAGAGTATGAAATGAAGACACAAAACTATATATTGGTAGATATAGAATGGATCATTTATTGAATAATGGAATACAGGCAAAATTTGGGGGATAGAAGGGACTCTTTATGCCAGGGCATTTCGAAGCTTAATGCTTCTCATCAGAAGAGTAGAGAAGGTGCTAGGTAACATGGGCAAGATGCGGCGTCTAGCGTAAGGTTCATTAGGGACAAAAAAGATTAAGAGGAATTATAGAATGTTGAATTCTAAATAAATAAGGAGAAGCTTGTTATATATAGTATGATATATAAGATTACATATGGTCTTTAACATAGTATTGAGATTAAGGGGTATATATATTATGGTTAAATAGGGGGTGTATTGTTGCTGCGTGGTAATTTATTTTAACGGTTTGTGGGGTGTCTATTTTCTATGGAGTGGGTAATTTCGATTGGTGCCACCTAAACGGCAAATGGCGGCTATAAAAACGCTTATAATTTGGGGAGGGGGGTATGCAAGGAGGTAAAACTGAAAGGTAATATGCTGCAATATATTTATAAGTTTCTACTGTTATGATATAGGGAGTATGATCATAAGGGGCGATCGGAGATTAAGGTGGCAATGACTATGAGTGCGTTTAACTTGATGTAAAAGGTTAAGTATACATATTGATGTCAAAATAGAGGAGTAAGGAAACCATTACTACTTATCAGAGTGGTAAAAATATACCAAATAATAGTAAGGTAATTATAATAGTACGAAAGATAATAGTAATGAAAACTATAATAATAGTAGTAATAATAAAGCTGAAAGTAAAATAGAAGTAAAATCAAAGATAAAAATAAAGACAAAATTAAAGGTAAATATTAAAAATAAGCATTAAAAATAATATTACCAATAGTTGTGACAAAAGTAAATTCAAGATTAATGTTAATAACAGTGAAAATAGAGATAATGGTAGCGGTTATGGTAGCAATGACGGGGATAATAATGGAGATAATCATAATAACAGCAATTATAATGATGATTATGATAATAATAACAATAGTAATAGCGTTAAAAACAATGTAGTAATAATAATGATAATAATAAAGATAGTAGTAACAATACTTCTACTACTACTACCTCCACCATCACCACCACTACTACCAATAATAATAATGAAAATACTGTTAATACTAATTTAATTATTAGTTCATGTTGTCAATTTACTTAAACTGTACTAAGATTATATATATATATATATATATATATATATATATATATATATATATATATATATATATATATATATATATATATTATTATTATTAGTTCATGCAATAATTAAATTTTGAAAAACATTCAATATGTAAAGTAGGGAGTAGAGTTATTATAAATAAAATTATATAATTATTATGGAACCTACACGGCTCAACCTACATTCCGACATTAACACGTCTCAGCGGGGCTCAAAAATGCATCTTGGAAACCTGTTGAGGTGTGTTAATGTTGAAATGTAGGTCAATCTGTACAGGTTCATTAGCAGGTCGCCTAGCATTGCCCAGTAGTAAAATATGCTTATATATGATATTTTAATTTATGCAGATTTTCTTGAAGCCATTAGTTATTTTGAATTCAGCTTGGTTTGACAATTTATCATGAAGAGACTGGTACTCGAGCAGGGTGTGCAAATGATATGATCAATTTATTAAGAGAAACATTCAATGAACGAATAATTTCATAAAATGGACCTATCAACTGGCCTCATCGTTCATGTGATTTAACCTCAATATATTATTTTCTTTGAGGATATATAAAGTCTCATTTCTACACTAATTAACGAGACAATAGATCACTTAGAAGACAACATTTGACACATTATAGCCGAAACCTTGTGAAAATTGAACCTTTAGATTATGCCAAATGTGCACAAGCTACCGGGTCATGAGTCCAAAATTGTATTTAAATTACAAATGCCAAAAATATTAATCTTTAGAATAAACCATACATTTGTATAACAATTTTTATTTTATTTTAATTTAATTTTACGGTTTATAAAAAAAAAACAAAAAAAAAACACCCTTTATTTACACATATTTATACATTTCTCTCATTAATTTCATCAATCTTCATAAAGTAGCCGACTTATTAACTTAATAACATATACACGTGTGTAGGTTCGTGTAAAATAATCCAAGTATTCTTATTCATCATGTCATTATATATTTATGTTACAACAAAACACAGATATATGGGAGATAAAAATGTAAAATGCAATAAACACATGCTAACATTACAAATGAACAAGTATGTGCTGAATGCCATAGGCTTTAAAAGGAAATTATAGCCAAGTCAGTTGATTCTGTGGCAGAGGATAAACTGGATGAGAATCGTTTCCATGGCAATTTCGATGTTTGCACACTGACCAGATGTCCAGGTTCTTCAGATTGGGGAAGAGGATGACTTGTAGTATTAAGGCTGCGAATCTAAGGTGACAGAATAAATGGCAGCTAGCAGAACAGAGAAACACACACATGCACACATACACAGATACATACATACATGCATACATTTGTCAAGGTATAGAGACAAATGTCAATAATATGAAGCAGAGAAAAATAAATAAAAAATGAACAGTTTGTGCCTTTTTACAAATGAATACACTCTTTCTCTCATATATAAAATACGATTTCTATATGTATTTAGTGTATAGTTACCTTGTCAAAGTTTCTAAGTTAGACTGAAATATCAATCTATCTGACATACTGATGCTTGATTCGAACTAGCCTATTTTTTATTTTTATTTTCATTATGTTATTGGCATGAATATATATTATTTCACTATAGTTTTTTTCTTGAAAGTTCTTGTATGGTTAAGAAGAATATATTTATTAAATTATGTGACTTCAAGTGTGGTTGTGTGTGTTTCGTGCCTCCACATTTATATTTTTTCTTTACTATTTAATCGATTAATTCACTATTAAAACGAATTCTATAAGAATTCTTATTTCATTTGTGAAATAGGATTTCTTTTTCAAAGTTCGTTTTAGTAATCACAATAGGAATTAAGGTAAAAAAAACGAAATTAAGGTAAAAAAATTAATTTCCGTTTCTTCATAAAATTCTTTGAACAGAATAATTTGCACTACTTTTATGCCCCCTTATGGAGATTAAAATCAAGACATAATGATGCTAAACATTGTGTCTAGAATCCTTATTCTAATTTGTATCAAAATTCATTACATGATATTGAATTCAGAAAATGGCTCAAATTTAATGCTTAACACTAAAGGGTATTACAAAGAAATTAAAATTTATGGATTCTTGCTTGATTGATGTTTCATGAACATGGATCAAATTTAATGCATATCTAAAATATTTGAATTTTCAAATTTGAGGTTGTGCCCATATTATGCCCCTTTAATATTTAATATTATGCTCTTTAAAATAATTCAAGGAAACTGAAATTTGGGGAATATTTATTAATTGATGTCTAATATCTATTCATAAAATTTTACAAAAATCGGAGATATCTAAATTTTCATAGAGAGCTTTTATCTCTTTTTTACCCCTTTACATAAACCTAAATTAAACAAATATAGCCACAGTTGGATCTCTTACACCTAGCAGTGGTGTTCCAAAATTCATAATGATCAATCAATTAATTTAAGAGTGAATTTTGTACATAAAATACATCATATATATATCATATCATATATTTACAATTAAATAATTATTATTTCATACCTACATACACTAGTGTTTCATGCTTATGCAATCATCAGTGTAGAATGACAATTCCTGCCAGTCAGGAGATTCCAACCCAACCACAAAGCCACCTTCGACTCCATTTGCTAAGCCTCTACCTCCGGGCCACTAGATATTAAAAATATTTATTTATATATATATATATATATATATATATATATATATATATATATATATATATATATATATATATATATATATATATAAATTATAAGTAAATATTTCTTATATCTATAAACATATGCTTTGTGTTCCTTACATTCATCGGTATGGATGATATAACTATATCAATTGGAGAGTTAGATAACATTACATAATAACAGCAAGTAACTTATAAGTCGACCATATTCTTACTTTTATAAAAAAAAATATGTCCAGTAGTTTTTGAATTCATTTATTTTCAGGAAGATGGGGATGGACATCCTGCAGAAAATAACAGAACAAAACAGTTAGGAGAGAATCATGAGACTGAAGTGGGGGTAGAGGGAAAATTTAAAACTTTTAGCTGCTTAATCCAATGGAAACATGGGATTTGACTGAAGGAAGAAAAAGAAAAACTTTCACATTTTCAGTCAAAAACTGTGTTGCTCAAAAGGAAATTTGAATGGGAAAGAGGAAATAGGTCGAATTTGTACTTCAGTTAGTCAAATTTACCAATCTGGTTGTGCTGTGTACTATTCATATCTTGACAAGAAATTAGAATATTGGATTCAATGTAAATTTTAAACAAGAAAAGTTGTTTGATCTTGGTATAAGGCTTTGTTTTCAATTGCATTCCCTAACAAAGGTTTAAGAAACAAAAACTATTGACATTGCATAAAAGTAACTCATCAAACAACACCTGTGCTTTGCTGACTAAATCATTTTGTATGGAAATACATTATGCTAATAGAATGAGAATCTAATTTGAAGTGTTCAGATTAAAAAGGTTTAAGAAAAAAAAACTTTCAACCAATGAGATTTAGTCATCATTTATAATGTATTTAAAATAAATTAATACAAGTTCTTGCATTCCAATGAAATAAATTCTAGAGCTAAAACAATAAAAAGCTGATGTTACAACACGGACAGGAGTCTGGAAATTAGTAGAGCAGGGGGGCTGTCTGTATGAAGAGGCTCAAGTTGCCTTATTGATGAAAGAGAAAAAGGAGGACATAAAGCGAGAAGGAGAGAATGAAAGATAAAGAAAATGAAAGAAATAGAGACAGGATAAAGAAAGAGTAAGGAGCATGAGAGAAAGAAAGAGAAAATGGAGAGGCAGAAGGAGAGGAGAAAAAGAAAGAGAGGTAGAGAGATAGAAAAATATGAGAGAAAAAAGAGGAAAGAGATATTAAGAGACATATTGGCGTTAAAAAGCTTATTGGCAGATTGAAAAGTGTCAGAAGAATAGCAACTCCATTAACCATTTACATATAAAAGTTGTACAACCTGATTTGTACAATAAGAGGCTAAACGGCGATTGGTTTTTGTTACGATTCTTTGTCTTCTATTTGGTCTTGGTCTATTTTTTCCACGTTATTTTTCTATAAATTCTGTAAGACTTTCATCTTTACTCCAGGTAAAAAAAAAAAGAAAAAAAAAAAATTATCAATAAGATTGGTTTTACCTGAATGTTTGCAAACATTGTTAATATTTTCGCGTTTCAGTAATGTCTTTACTGGACCCTTAGACACGACATACTTTTTTTTTTACTAAAAGAGTCAAAGCAATATTAACTAATCTGTATTGTATTCAATCACCGTCTCTAATGTTTATCATTTTATTTTAAGAAAACAAATCAAAACTGATGGATAAAAAGGAACATATAATCATGCATTTCTTTTTAACATATATTATAAATCAGTGGGGTCACTTAACACAAAATGATTGCGACGAAAAAAAAAAAAACGAGAAGTTCAAGTTCTAACGAATGAGAAATTACTTTTCATTCAAGCTATTTTTGGAGAAGATATAAAGTATACAAAAACATAATTAAAGGCGATTTTGAACTGATACCAAAAAGTAATAATGTGAACTGTAATGGTATATTTAGTTATGCATTGCACTAAATGCACTTTCTTTGTTTACATATATTTTTCACAACACTACGAATAACCTGAGAAATCTATACTTTACAAAAGATTATTGTTTTACTCTAAGTGGAAACCTTCATTATATATATATATATATATATATATATATATATATATATATATATATATATATATATATATATGCACATTTTATCTTTCTTTTAATAATATTATTGGATTTCATTCCGGTTTCCTTGTACCTATTTGTGATTTATTCCACGGATTTTTGCCTTTTGGATTGCTTTGGATCATCTTCCAATTACGTGATTCCCTTGGAATTTACTTGTGCGAATGGAAATTTAACCAACTTTCTTGGATTCTGCATTTTTGGATTTTACTGCCATTGGCTATTTTACCCTTCACCGGACTATCCATTCACATGAAATCACTTTTTTATTCACCCTATTCCCCCTGCTTCATTTTTTGTTATCAAGTTAGATCTATGACTTACTTGTAGTTTCATCAAATACTTTTGCAAGTAAAATCCGTTCCCGCATTTTGCTAAATCCTACCCTCTGATGAGAAGGAAAGTATTTCTTTGAAACTCCACGGATTAAAGACTACCACTTATTTTGGGCTTCCTTTTTTAAATTAAATAAGTTTTTAACTCTTTTTCAAAGTGTTTTTTTAAGAGGTTTTATTAACTACTTGTTCTTATATATATATATATATATATATATATATATATATATATATATAGGTTTTATTAACTACTCGTTCTTATATATATATATATATATATATATATATATATATATATATATGACGATATAGTTAGATAGAAATACTAAATATATTCAAGAAAAAATTAAGAAATAATTTCTCATTACAGATTGTATAATATCATGAACTTAAAGTATATATAAATATTAGTATTAATATCTATAAGACAATCTCAACCAAATGAAAAAGCTCAATATACGAGATAGAGAAATAGTATAAGTAAAAAGTTAAAATTAGATTCTGTAAAAAAAAAAATTACAAATTTATTATTTGACAACATTTAAAAGTTTTTTCTTATTCCATGGAGTTTCACTGACTGGTTCATGTCCTCAGAGGAAACATAGTTAGCAAAATAATATTTATGGGTAGTCTATAAATTTTGTTGATTAGCACTAAAATTGAATTTTCTTTGTCAAATTAAAAATTTGTTGTAAATTTTTACTTATATTATCAGTATTTCTGTTTAACTACATCTTCATACTTGGATATTAATTTGAATATCCTTTTTTGCATTGGTATATATTTATATATAATCTTTCGAAGATTACTTTCTATCAAACTTTGAAGTTTGCACTAAATAGCAATGTTATAGCAAGTCTATATAAAATTCTTTTGCTCACCGTTTTCCTCTGAAAAAAAATCCAAATATTTGAAACTCCATGGAATAAGGAAATATAATTTATTTTATCTTGTATTATTTGTTTTATGAACATAAATGTTGTAAATCATAATTGGCATAATTTTAACTTCCCTCATATATATATATATATATATATATATATATATATATATATATATATATATATATATATTGTAACTGGTGATCAATTAATTTTATATGGAGAATCGTCTCTGATGGATGATCTTATGGTTAGAAAAGTTATTTTATATTTTGTCCATTTTATCTGACTGAAACTTTTCCTTGATCACTTGAGCTATAGAGTGAATGATAGAAACTTTAACACTTGTATGAAAATGAAGTTAATATAACTTTAAAAGAAATTCTAATCAAGCAGCAAATGTCACAAATTCTTTTGACAACCTGATTATCAAATTGTTTCATTCGCACAATCAAGTTATTATCAGACGTAAAAGAAATGTGATAACAGAAAAGTTGTTTAATAGGTCAATAATAATTATCTTGGATAAAAAATTATCTCATTTTGTAATAAACTTGATCTTGTGTGTGTAGTATATACGCACACACTTATGTAATCCCTGCAAACTTAAATGAATATTTCATAACATTTTCAACAAATACCAGCATGTAAAACAGATTTTAAACTGAATATGATGATGATGACAACTTAACCATAACACTTTGCTATAGTTTCAGTTTTCAACAAGCTTCAGAAATGTTCTGTGTTATTTAGAAGATTAGTTATTTGTTTATTATTTCTTTCTTTTTTATTATTCGATTACTAATAGACAATTATTTTTTATTCTACAACTTTCATTTATTTACTTTTTTCATTAATGGACAATTGTTTTATTAAATATTTTGCCAATTTTTCTTTATTTGACAATATTCATAAATTTTTATTCCTTAATTTGTGCTTAAATAGCAAAGCAAATATTAGTTTGTGTCTACATTTCACTATAATTTCTTGTTTTTTGTTTAATAAATTTGACTTTCAAAATTTATGATTTAATATCTTTCCTCCAAGCATTATTTACAGTTTCTATTACTTAACATTTTCTAATTGATATTAGAACTAATATCTTTATTTTTTGTTCCCATATATATTTATTGTAGTGATATTTCGACATTGTGGACATTTATGTTTTTTTTTTACAATTACATAAGTTAGTGCTAATATTAACACTAATAACATTAGTACTGCTATTTCTAATTAGTATTTTATGTTTATTGAAAATTGATTACATGTTATCGATGCAACAATGCTATTCCTGTTGTTAATTTTAGGAAGCTTATTGCTTTTAAGGAAATGTTTAACCATTATCTTTAAGAGTATTTGAGTATTTTTTTTACCTCCCTGTTATAAGACAGATTTAACCAGATTATATTCGTTTTCTCTTAAATTCTTTCTAATATTATTCATATTAAATGTTAATTTATTATAATATCTGTTGTTTTTTAAAACTGTTTTATATTCTTTTTTGTGTTGCTGAAGAGTATCTGACTCAAAACTAGCAGAAAATGGTGTTCACTCAGATTTAGTTCTTGATAGTAAACTTCATCCTTAATATAACTATTGGCGAGCGTTTCAGTTTCTTAACTTTATTAATTTATGAAATTGTTAGGCAAAAATACAGGGTAGTTATCAAAGTCCCTCTTTTCATGTTAAAAATGACTTTCTAAATAATGTTATTATTTCAGCATAATCAATAAACTGCAGAAGATAATTTAGAAAGCCATTCTTAACATGGGGATAGATCGGCTGTGTTAACTAATACTTTCACCCAACAATTTAATAAATAAATTAATAAATAAAAATTAGTACAAAACTTGGCAAACCAGAAGAGTAAGCGACCCAAAACAGTAAGTCTTTAATATCAGGAACTAAAGCTGACTGAATACCATTCGCTGTTGACTAAGGCATGTGGTCTTCTTGTTTGCCTATATTAATATTGCTGGAATTAGTGGCTAATCTAAGGCCTACGGAGCTTAGAATTTATTTGAAAAGTGTGAGTGCTTAGAATATTTATTGATAGGATGCTGTTTGTTTTTATAAGGCTTGTAGGTTTTATTGTTAAAAGGTTGTTTACAAAAATAGCATGTTTTAGATTGATTTATTAATTATTTAATTAAGATTATCATAAAATGATTATTTGTCGAGGAGATAATTTTCCAGCAAATAATTTTTTTGACCCATTAAACAAAACTCTGCCGTTATCATTTAACCATGAGAAAGTCATTGCAATTATGTCACTGCTAAATCATTAAATATGTACATGTTATCGGAGAAGAAACGCAATATGATTCACATACATCGAATTAATATACTGTTAAAAGTATTTATTCAATTTTGAACAAGTTGAAACGAGAACTATAACAGTTATTTGCAAAAGAAAAAATAATTTCTAGTTCATTGAATTGGTGCATTACATTTTTTTTTACAAATGAATTACTGCTTATTAAGGCTAAAAGCCACTCATGAATAAAGATTAATGGGAAAGATTGTTGATCGAATAATGAATTATAAAATGATTCATTTGAACACATTTCTGTTTTAATTTCAATTCTATACACCAAAAATGAGATCATTGAGTTTAAAAGTCAATGTCTATTAAGATAAAAATGATATAGAATTTTCTAATTATTCTTTTCTGTTTCATAGTAAGATTGCAAGATAATAAATAAAAAAAAAACACATGCCAAAATTGTTCAACCTGCTTTGTTTAAACAACCATATACAGAGATTCAGACATATACCAGAGATTCAGTCATTCTATAAAAACAAATTTAACTGTCGTCATAAGAAAAAAAAATGTTTACTGCTCTGAGATCAAACTGGCATATTAGTATTTATAGTTGTTAATAACATTTAACTATAATTTCAATAATAGATCAGTGATTGGCAATGAAACTGGTTATTTTGACAACTACCAAATGTAAAAATCAACTGCATATATTCTTATGTATCGGTACAGTGCTTTGCTGTTTCATTAAGTTGTTCGGGCTGTTTAAAACGTTTAACTTTTTAAAAAATCATTTTATCAAATATGCTGTTATGGCATTCACCTTAAAAATAGTATGGAAAGTAAAATTAGATATATGGATATATCACTATCGAGGATTTGTCTTTTATTGAATTCTATCCTGTATTTGGAAAGCATATTTTAAATAATAGTAAATATTTTAATGTCAAGGGTGTGAGTTCCATATAGAACGTTGATTTGATTTGAATAAAATACGCATCAAGTGCGCTTGAAAGTCAAATCACAGCGTAATGTTTATTTTCCTAATATTACGTTGTGATTTGGCTTTCAAGCACGCAATGCATATCTTATTTTATCCAAATATTTTAATATTTTATTTTTTTCTACTTTTCATGATGGAAATCGTTCCATACAGGGTATGAGCCACTTAATGTAAGGAACTAATAATTACACAAAAATTGTATCAGTTAAGTTTTCATTAAACTTTAGTCTTTTATTTATAAACATTTAGGAACGTTTTATATTTTTAGTTTAGCTGATTTATGGTGTATCAACCCTTTTTGGATTATTTAAATTTTAAACACATTCTATACAATAGGAAACCTCGATGGAGCTGGTTTTGAATGTCTGATGGGTATCAAGGAGACTGTAATGATGGGGTTGATGGGTACCTCAAGTTAAGTAGTATAATAGATATCAATTTGAACTAAGGAATCGATTAATTCAAATTTGAGAGAAAGAAATAATGTGTGCATTGTGCGAGAGAGAGAGAAAAAATATATGCATATGAGAATGAAAAAAGATATGTGTAAAGAGAAAAGTATGCACATGAGAGAGAGAAACAGAAAGATGCCTGCATGTGTGTGTGTGAGAGAGAGAGAGAGAGAGAGAGAGAGAGATAAAGAGAGAGAGAGAGAGAGAGAGTGAAAAGGAAGAACTTATTTTTGCTCTTTTCCATAATTTTTAAATCGAAGAATATGCTGTCAGTAAAATAAATCATTGAAAGAATCTTTGTAAAAGAATCTTTGCCATCCACCTCGAACCAATAAATAAATTATTAAATCACAAAAGAAAACAGATAATTGGAAATAATCTTCTCTTTATCGATATCAATCCTATTAGTTTCTTTCTTTTTTATGAAATGTGTTCGAGATAGATATTGTCACACACTTGCTCAGTTTGCTGGCAAATCATATTATGGGAAAATGGTTATGTGAATGGGTAGATCAGTTTCTGACCGTGGGTAAAGAGTAGGTCAGCAAATGGAAGCTGAATACAAACGTCGAAAGGTCAGGGTTGAAATGTCAGTTGGAATGCACATATGAAATGCTTCTCATGCATCACCAAAACTTTGAGAGTTGCAAGAATTTAAATGTCACATAAAGAAAATTAAATACTCATTGTTAAAAATAAGGTTTCTTTTGCATTGGAACATCTATATGTAAAGACTTAAACAAGATTAAAAATTGTATTTAGTTATTTATGCAGAAGTTAAAAAAATAACATATCTAAACTATTTTAAAAATAATCAGCTGTTAGTGATGTTATGATTACAATAACTAGGGCCATTGAAGGTTTTAAATCTTACCACATCAGACCCTTTCATCTGATAGATCATTCTTTACTGATCAATGAAAACATCCAGTAGCAGAAGAACACATACATTCAAACATAGAAAGATATTGATAAAAAAATGGCAGCTTTAATGATAATATTTTTATATGAAAATCCAATATTATATTGACCAATAACAAAGCATGATACAACATATCTATAGGAAAAGA
This sequence comes from Euprymna scolopes, assembly GCF_053919585.1. Classification (NCBI taxonomy): domain Eukaryota; kingdom Metazoa; phylum Mollusca; class Cephalopoda; order Sepiida; family Sepiolidae; genus Euprymna; species Euprymna scolopes. Next base: position 93,461,566 of record NC_136489.1, on the reverse strand, counting down.
TTTTGTTAAACACTAGCAGAACTCGTTGAGGAAACTCAGAATCGTTTTATAAGAAAATATTTTTTTTAAGAAATCGTAGTGTTTGGACGATTAATCGGAATCAGAAATCAGAAAAATTTTAGCCTAATTTCTGATCCCAAATATGATTCCTTTAATTATTTATTTTTTTTAAACTTAATTTTCTATTGCTGGTACAAAAGATAAAATGATAAATTTTAACAGCCAGTAAAGCTTACATTTATAAATTATAATAATGAATTAAGGAAAAAATGGCAACGGAAAACAATGGCCTGGCAAAAATAGCACAGCTAAAAATGAAAAGAGTGGATAGGTAAATAAATAGCATAAATGAAAAATATAGATAAAAATCTCATAATGAGTTTATCAAAATCTTGGTGAATACATAAAAGAAAACATTAAGAATTTTGCCAAATTAAAACAACAATTATGTCTACATTCAAAAATAAATGAAGACGTGCTGCTACTACACCCCTCCCCCATTAAATTCTTTTTTAGTCGATTTTAAAATCAAAATTGGTAATTATATCAGAATTAGGAAAAATATTATAGTCGTCCCATCACTAATCTAGTTGTTGAGATTAAAAAGGATTATTTTTATGTCCGTCATGTTTTATTCTCTTTTCAACACTTGGATTGTCTGATGATTATCCAGATTAAATTAAGTGTTTATTTGATTCTGATCTTGTCATAGATTATAAAGTTTAGAAAATACAATTTACTTTCTTTCAACAGATGAATAAAAAATAACCTAGAAACAATTGGATTTTTTTAATTGTCACCACAAAACCACTTGATGAAATACCATGCATTCATGGATTCTAATTAACATCTTAGTTTCATTTTTTTTCCACACAATTTCTCATTTGCCAATAGCTTATTCGAATATTTGGTTTTTGTGTTGTTCTTTATTAAATGAAATTTAATTTCTAAAGAATTTCTTTTTCAATCTTATAAATGATATTCTTTAATTAAGCAAACAACTTTAACATTCAATCGTTTTGATGCCTGCAATTTCTGTTTATTATTATTATTATTATTATTATTGGTATTGGTGGTGGTGGTAGTAGTAGTAGCAGCAGCAGAAGTAGCAGTTGTATTAGAAGAATATTGTTAATTTGCTCTGTCTTATCGTTCTGTGGTCACGTGTTAAAAATCACAAGGATTCTTTATGCTGGATTTTGTGCTGAATTTTGTGCAATTCTGACCAATACTTTTGGCCCCTGTAATTGGCTGTTTTAATGATAGTATCTCAATCAATCAGCATCTCAATTATAATTCATGCAAATTTAGGTACAATTTCACTGAGTAATTTCTTATCATATAAATGAATAACGAATAGAGAGACACGTGAAAAGATGCCATAAACTCAGATTCCAATTACCATTTCTAGTTTCAAATTTCATAACTTAAAAACTCATAATCACTAAATTCTCATATGGATTAAACTTGTTTAACAGTTCCTGTAGTATAAATTTATAATATTTACTCCCCTGATTCAATTAAATTAAAGAAAAACAACATCTGTAACAAATAATTTACACTAAACAAATCCTTATGAACAGGCATTGATTCTATATTTCAGAATAAACTAGACGTACTCGTAATCAATTGGGTCACAACCAATACCATCATTCATTCTACTTTTACTTCATTCAAAATTCATAAACTGCAACATATCTTAATACATGCTTATGGCATGACAAAAAGTCTTTATTGCTATATCATCATCATCATTATTATTATTATTAGTAGTAGTAGTAGTAGTATTACAATTTATCTATATATCTATAAAAGTGTGTGTGTGTGTGTGTGCATTTCGTTACCAAACTACTCTGTCAATTTTCAGTCTACAGATTCGAGATTTGACATAAGGAGTATTGAGATTTGGGAAAATCTTTTTAATCGGTTTTAGGACAGAAATTTGGTTGTCAAAGGGGGTTAAAGTTCAATGATTTGACCTTTGAAAACTCTATCAAACCTCTCCACCAGTTTTGGGCCTAAACACTTGAAATTTTAGATATAGGTTACTTGGACATGGATCAAACTTTTTTTAATTTGATTTGAGCCCAAAAAATAAATGTTAAAGGGTCAAAATTGGGGTCAAAGTTAAAAAAATTGGTCTAAACATTTGAAATTTTACATAAAGTGTATTCAGACATAGGGCAAGCTTTTTAATAGGTTTTTAGCCAAAAATTTGGCTGCTAAGTGGTTTAAAGTTCAAAAGCTTTGACCTTATCAAACTATTTAACCAATTTTGGGTCTAAACATTTGAAATTTTACATAAAGGGTATTCAGACAGGTAGCAAGCGTTTTAATCAGTTTTGGGCGAAAATTTGGCTACCAAGTGGTCAAAGTTGAAAGAGTTGACCTTTGCAAACTCTACCAAACTCCTCTGCCAATTTTGGGTCTATACACTTGAAATTTTAGATGTAGGTTACCTGGACATGAGTCAAGCTTTTTAATATATATATATATATATATATATATATATATATATATATATATATATATAAATAAATAAGGGAGTAGTCACCAACAATGTGTATTTTTTAACATTATTTTATTATTCCGTGTCTTGTTTTTTCATTGAGAATTATGTTTGGATCATTGTAATAATGTTAAGTCATTGAAATCGTTTACGTGTGTTTCAGACAGTCTGTGATGCGTCCTCGTCAGAAATTATTTTCAAATATATATACAAACACATAAAGTTATGAACGTTACATAGGGCCCGAGCAAAGCCGGGATGAACTGCTAGTTATTATTATTATTATTATTATTATTATTATTATTATTATTATTACAATTTATCATTTGTACTCAGTAAGAGTTCTCACACAGGCCATCATTAGATTGCTCACTGACAACAACCGGTGATATTACCTGGAGTCAGGGTGACAACAAGTCTCCCAGGATCATCAGTACTCTTCACCACCTTTGATAACCTTTGTAAATGATTTTTCGTTATTGCAATAGTCATTTGCCATTGACTCTTCGCTGGCAATGATCATTGGTCTTCACTGGAATTTGGGTGGCAATAAGCCTACACAAGGTTTTAGCCTCCTTTGCACCCATCCAGTGAAGGTCTGGTTAATGCTTTCATTTCTCGGTCCTTCCATTCTCCTTAACCCTTCGACTATTTGGTGTGGTTCCAGTCGATGTCGATTTTTTAGGTGTGTGTGTTTATAAGGGGTATTATCATATCAAAATAAAATGACTTATTTTGCCATCTGATTGCCATATGTATTTGTGATGTGTACAGACACGTATGTAAATTAGATGACAACATTCTTTCTCTAAATGCTCACAGCAACATTAAAAACAGATAGTGGTTGAATTAACACACACTGAATGAGGGCGAGAGAACTACATAGATAGCTAACAAAGAGATAAGTGATTTGTTTAGTTAATTACAATTTACGGATAACTATAAAAATTATTATGGAATTTTCTTTCAAACTTATCTCAATCCCAAGACTAATAAATATTTTAGCATGTATTTTGTGTCATTAAAATATATAGGAATAAAAGCTTTAGTGAAACGAATGTTGTTTAACTCAGCTTTAGTGTAATAACAGATGACATATTGAAAAAGTTTTTCATCCTATTCAGAAATCAACCATCCAATGAAACTTTAGATGACATAGAACAAATCGTGCTTCTAGCATGTTTTTGTAAATATGCAAGTTTACTTGTTTAAATGTAGTATGTGATAAATGTATTGAAAAAGGAAAAAGAAATATTAAGTAATGGGAAAGAAGGAGGGGAGGGTAAGGATAATCTGAAATCTAACACGAACTCCAACGGCTAAGCAGCCAACAAATACAGGTGTTAAAATTCATAAATGATAAAATGAGAAAAAATATGTTCGCATCTACCTTATATCTATTTATCTTCAAAGTTTTCTATTAAGAAAAATGGTGGGAAAATAAGAGAAGGGAAACCAGATGAACTTAACAAATTTAATTATATTCGGGTTTTGTTTCAGAAGTTTTGATAAGATGTTCGAAACACAGTTCTCATCATGAATGTTATTCTCACAGCGTTTCAGTCGATGTAACAAATTAAATGAAGTATCCATGTTGAATACCCGTTCTCCATGTACAGTTAACGGTACAACTACACTTTAATAGCGAAATTCGAACTTTTTAATATTGAATTTCAAGGCAAACTAATAGTCTCTATTTAATTGTCATGCTATGGTAATGAATATACCAAGAAATTATGAAAAACGATATGGTAGGAAAAAAATTATTAAAGAAAGGATTTTTTGACGAAAATTAGCGAAGATAAAATGTTTGGCTAAAAAAAACACAGAAGAGTTCCAAGGGAAGATAATTAGCATGTAACTATTCCCAATTTTTTGACTAAATTGTGCATTAATAATCATAAATGCCTTCTTTTTAGCATAACTGAGTTACTTCCCTTATTATGTCATGTATACCCAAAGAAATATAGCGAGGGTGTTTTTTACGATAAAGAGCGAAAACTCATTTCTTTTTTTTTTTTTTTAATAATATAGTAATATTTAAATATTTCTGACATGTCAATTAAGTAGATATCATTGCTTATAGTTGAAATCGACACAAAAGTCAGTAGATACCATTGTTTTTTGTTTTAAATCGATTTTTTCGTTTTGCGAATTTCGCTGTTATGGTGTAGTTGTACTAAGTAAAAGGCCAGCTCACTACTAGAATAAACTGATAACTTTTCATTGCGGCCTTAGAGTTTATCTTCATTGGTTTTGTAAATAAGTTAATGAAAAACCGACAGAACTTGAAAGATAGACGTCTGTTTTGTCTTATAATTGGAGAGAAAAGATCAATGTAAATTTTTTCCTAAAATTTTTTTTCTACGAATGAATTGCTATGCCATCTATTAACATTTAAATGTTACTTTGTCATTTTTTGCTTGTGTACTATGACTTTATTAATGTACCAGGCTTAAAAGGTCAATTTCACATTGATTTTAGTTTTGTTTACACCTGTGGCAAACAAGTATGAGCTCACCAGTTTTTGTCCTCCTGGTCAGTGCATGTGTTACCTAACAGCTACCTCCATTTAAATAAGCGTATGAAGAAGTAAATTAGATTTGAATATACTCCAAAGTAATTAAAAACATCTGGTTATAATGAAAAAGACAAAATATACAACTTACAAAACTGACGTCATAAACTTAAAACTATTTTATTTTGTAGAGTTAAGGCTACATTATCGTATCTAAAAATGACAGAAACTATAGCTTACTTGTCATAAGTATATTTTTATACTACTATAGAGCATTACTCATGTATTAAGCACTGTTGAAGTAAATACTGAAACAAAAATATATGCCTGATATATTATCTTATCAATATATCTGAAGTAATATATACTAGCGGGACCTGTGGAAATTCTACAACACACTCTTTTAAATGTAATATATTGATGTTGGCATTCTGTGAATGTTCAGCATAAATAGAGATATTGTTGTAGCTCTTGTCAAAACTGCAAAAGTATTTATCTAAGCTAGCAGGGACGCCCGGTTGTAAAATAGGCTTAAATATGATATTTTAATTTATGCAGATTTCGTATATATTATTTCTTATCGATTTTTATATATTATAAAGTTGTGATTCCAAAAATAAAAAAAAACTTCACCCATAAGACCTGGGTGCATCAGCTTGACTCGCAACCGAAACCAAAACTTATGAAGAAATATATATATATATATATATATATATATATATATATATATATATATATATATATATATAACTTGAGTTCTTTCGGCTATAATCAAAACCAAAACCAAAACTTATGAAGAATTCTTGATAAAATTATTTATATAAAAAAAAATAGATGACTTGAGAGTCATAAGCTATAATTGAAACCCAAACCAAAACTTATAGAGAATTCTTGGTAAAATTATTTATTACAAAAAATGGAAAGTCATAACAATTAAACGACAGTCACTCAGAAGAAAAAAGATATAACATGACATGCAAAATAACACTCATGCTATCGTATTAATATATAGATGTCTATTTTTCTGACGTTCAGCACCAGTTGTCTTGAGTCTGATAAATTTATTTAATTTTATTTTTATTTACTCCTCCATTTCAGTGTGTTCTTTACGATATTATAGATTTTGCTTTAATTTCTTGCAAAAAACTTATTCCAGATAGGAAAATATTTACAATGTAAATATTTTTTAATAATAACCTAGAGTTGTTTCCACGTATGACATTAATAAAAATGATCTACATTAATTATTTTTTTAACGACCAAATAAATAGTTATATTTGTTTATAATAAATATTAAATAATTTATTTCTTACAAGTAATTGTATACCATAATATGAGATAAAATATGTTTTCTTTCAACATTTTCTTTACATTTTTATTCTTATTTCTTTAATTTATAGCTTTTGATTTTCGGATTATAAAGAAAATACCTGTTCAGCATGAATGCTTGTTCTGACCTAACAGTATTATAGTAAAAAAACAAAAACAAACTTAATACAAAATTATTATAATTGAATTCTTCATAAAATTTGAATCCAGTTGTGTTTAACCTTAGTACATGGATTTGCTATCAATTGCATTACCAGACAGAAATACCAGTAGCAGACACATCACATTATAGATTAGATATTTAATATACTTGTACAAACTAGATCTGTGTATAATATTTTAAAATATTTTGTTGATTTCTACACCATCATTCAGATTTTTTTGATTTCTATTCAATTATTTAGGAAAGGAGGCGTGCGTGGGAGGTGGTTTATTTAAATCATGATTCAAAATGAAAATATTGAAAAACATTTGGAAGTGAAATATAAATGTGAATAATATGAGAAATGATTTTAGTCAATTGGAAATCAATATTAAATTGTCAAACTGCTTTGTTTTATTGGTTCACCTGTGGATCAGATTACACCTGGTGTCTTTTAAATAAATAATGTTCAAACCCAATTAGAGGTCAACATCTTAGACTGAAGATTTTCAAAGCAAGCAAATAAACTACAATCCAGAGATTTCCAACTAGTGTGATATAATGTGTGTTATTATATAATTAATGATACACACCACTATATCTTATCATTCCTAAAGATAAGGCTATAATGCTAATAAAAAAATTCATCCAGTTTGAAAGTTGAATGAGAAGACTATTTTGTGACAAAACATCAAAGATTGCTTTTAAAGAATTTTTCTCTCTCTCTCATTTTATTTCATATTAGAAATGGGTATAACAAACCAGCCTAGTTTAGAGTGCAAAAAGATGTCAATTTAATAAAATTCCTTTAAATTTCAACTTATTATATCTTATTTATTTTTTGGATTATTTTCACTAGATTTAGTTTTAAATAACATGTAATCATTTCTATTCATAAACGTATGATTCTTTCTCTTGTGTCATTAATATTTTCAAGGTTACTTTAAGTTAGCTTACTATTTTTGATGACAAACGATTTATTTTTTTTATATAAAAAATTGTTGGTGTTTTCAAATTTGATGTGTGTAACATTGTGAAAAAGGGACACTTGAGATTATCGTACACTTTTTTTTTGAGTTGTCTTTCAGAAAAATTTGTCCCATTATGAAATTGTGCTTCCATCTACTTTTACATGGTTCAAATCTGATTTTTATAGACTTACTATTAGAAAAAAAATCTAACGATCCCTACTGCCCGATGAATCATATTAAGAAGATTTCATGTATTAGCTTTTGAAATTCATCTTTTACGAACTATTTTGAACTTTATTAGAATAGTAATGGAAATTTGCTTAATGTTTAGGATGATTTGATTTAATAATCATTGTTTCTATTACGGACAAATAATGCACAAGGACCAATAGCACACAAGACAGCAAGTTTTCTAATTTCCAACAAAGCTTGTTATAATTTGGTGGCTAATTCATATTCAGTTCAGAGCAGTTCAGTTCAATGGAGCTTTAAGAAATTAACTTCCAAACTACCCTTTCTCTGACCAAATCTTTATTTATCCTTCCATTGTCCATTTTTACAAATTTTTATTGAACTTCCAAAATTAATTTGGTACCATCGTTTGCTTTTTATTTTAAGATCATGTGCCCACATTAACATTTCTTCAGATATAATGAAAATAAAAGTTTAGTTTGAGATACCTGCTATAGAGTTCAACTGAAAAATAATTGCCACTATGTACTCCTTCTCCAATTCCTAAACCCTATATTACTTTTTTTTAATAAAGTTATGGTAAGCTTGTATGTAAGCATAGAGTGTCATAGGTGGTCCACTAGACTAGCCGTAGACCTCTGAGGGTCAAGTTTATAATTAAAATTCAATCTTATTTTTGTACACTGAGGAAGTCTTTTGATAAATGAAAACAAAATATTAGCTCCATCGTTTGCTTTGATTGTATTGTATGAATATCCAATTTTTCAACTTACTCCTTATCAACATTTTATTAGATTTGATGCAAATCCCTATCTTTATATATTTATAAATGTTTAATATGTTTGTACGTGTAGGATTAATTCTTAAACTAATTAACTGATCATTATGAATTTTGGAACATGGCTAGTATCATTAAAAGAGTTCAAATGTGGGCTATATTTAGCCTCAGTTTTATTTAAAGGGGATAAGAATAAGGTGGAAGGCTTTCGTGATAATTCAGATGTATTCAATTTTTTTTAAATTAATTCCTTTTGAGTATTTTAAAGGAATGTGGGAAGAGGAGGCAACCTTCTATTTTAAAATTTAAATATATCGGATTTGCATTGAATTTGATTCCAATTAAGGAGAATTCCTTGCATTTCAATTTTTTCTTCAGACTCTTACATTTTTTCCTACAATCAAAATCATGTAATGATATTTTTCAAAACTGGAATAAGGATTCTAGACATAGTTTAGTATTATTACATGTTGATTTTAATCTTCATACGGAAACATAAAAGTGGTGCCGAACTATTCTGTTTGGGGAACTAATTTCTCCTGTTCTGGGACAGGTATTCTTTTAGTTATTTTGTGTGCAAGTATGTCTATCCACAATTCCGCAACGGGCACGCTTAAACGACTAAGAAAGGCAATACTTCTAAATAATGTAATTGTGAATAAACGAAGCGTTGGTTAAACAGAATTAAACAGAAAAAATAAAAAATAAAAATATATACTTAAATGTAAATTCTGTTTCCTCCTGAAATTCCGAAACTTTTAAGTTATTTTTTGTTGACAATAATTAATGTAAACCATGGCAGACATGGGTATTAGCTGCAAGACTCTCGATATGCACAATTTGATGGCTGGTATTAATTGCAGTGTGTGTTATTTTTAGTTTTAATTCAAGGACTTTGTGAACTGTTTGTCTAATAGGTAAGAAAATAACATTTACAGGTGGTAAGTCACGAAAGATTTATTTTTAAATTTAAACATTTTCTTTATAATGTGGCTTCTGTTTGACACGAATTTACTATACATGAATTTCAAAAGTTTTACACTTTTTAGCATAATTTATTTTATTAAAACAATAAAAAGGTTTTGTCAGTAATTTAAAATATATTGTTAGAGCCTACAGACATGATTCATTTCAATAAAATTTATATGAATCAACATGTTTTGCTGACTTGATTCTTTAATGGATACATGATATTTTTAAGGTATAACAACATATTTATGTGCATTTACTGTAGATTACTTAGAAACCATTAGTTTCTTAGAATTTTCAATGACATATTTTGATTTCTTGCAAAGAATACACATTTCTGGCAAATCTCATTGTTTAATTTTGTTTTAATAAAGATATATTTTTACTGAAAAAGTAGTGTAAAAAATGTGATAAAACACACAGTCTTAAAGAACTAAAAATATCCAAACATGTGCGATACAAAAGTCATAACTTGCTTAGTTTTAGTTAGATTTATAAAAAAACTTTAAAAAATTCTTTCTTAGATCATTAAACTCTTTGCCATTATTCAGATATTTTAGCAATTTCAACTTCTTCATGTGTATTGCTATTGTTATTTGCATTGAGTTCCTTGATTCTTTTTAGAATCAATTAGAAGAGTGATCACATGAAGGTTGCCAACATCCATAAGTTGAAATGGTTCTATAAAACTGACAGAATTTGAACTTGGCGTACCGAGTTGATATGTTCACATCATTATCCATTACACCAAGGCCACCTCCCATTCATTTTAATATATACTTCAAGATATTTACTTAATTAAGGAATCATTTAAATGTGTTGGATGTTGTGAGATATAAAAATGCCATTGCTTGAACACGATCATATGATGTGAGTGATAGGGATCTTTTGAAATAGTTAAATAAAGAGAGAATCAAAGCAGACTGGTTGCCATGTGTGTACATTTTTCTCTATGGCCATCTGAAAAAAGAAATAATAATGAAAGTTACTAGGAAATTATGAAGCAACCCACAAACCCAGCCGGTAATCGTGAGAGTAAAATTAATAAATTAACACTAACTGAATTACCTGATGTCGATCAAGTAACATATATATATATATATATATATATATATATATATATATATATATATATATATATATATAAATAAAATGGGGGAGTTAAAGGAAGAAAATAAGATCAATTTTTTAAGAGGAGACTCATCGGGATAATGCAATGGTCAAATTGCTTTAGAGCTTATATAGAAATATGTATATATATATAAACGTCCGATCCCTGTTAAATGTTACCTAGAATCTTTTCTTCTGATGAGAAGTATTAGGCTTCAAAATACCATGATATAAAAAGCTCTCACTTATCTAACACCCGTAATTGATATATACCCTTACTGAATGAATGAATGAATATATTCATTCAAAACATATTGCAAAAATAAAAACAAATATCATCTAAATTAATCGCGATACATCCAGACAGTTGAGAGGGATGGACGCGCAGATAAAGGGTTTAGGCTCATTACCGCAGGGTCCCGATTTCGAATCTCACTAGATTTAGCCACTCTGATGAGTTATAGAAGACGAAACACATGTCAGTGGATATTATTTAATTATATTAAAAAAAAATTATATATATATATATATATATATATATATATATATATATATATATATATATATATATATATTGTGCATATGTTAAGTATGTTAAGTACACCTCTGTGTATAAGGTTCACCTCTAAATTAATAAACCGATCATTATTAATTTTGGAACACAGATACAAGGCATAAGAGTGAATAATATGGGATATATTTAGCTTAAGTTCTAAGCAAAAAAGGGAAAAGACGATATAGAAATCCTTTGTGAAATTCGAATATCTGATTTTTATGAACTTTTAACAATGGGTATTAGACATCAAACAATAAATATTCTCCAAATTTCAGTTTCTTTGCCATATTTTAAAGGGATTTTAAGGGTACAATATGAATACAACCTTTCATTTAAATTTCAAACATATCAGATCTCCATTGAATTTGATCCATAGTCATTAAAATTAAACACCAATTAAGAAAGATTCCCTTAATTTCAATTTCTTCTTATAAGACCATTAAATGTTATATTTTTTTAATGGATTTTGATCAAAATAGGAATAAGGATTCTAGACATAAAGTTTAGTATCATCGATTTCAATTATCACAAGAAAACATAAAATTAATGCAAAACTGATCCGTTTGGAGAATTTATTTTCTTTTAATATATGGCTTAAATCTTTGGGAAATTAAAAGCAAAGAATTTAGTACATAAGTTTTCTCATAATACTTTGAGCCAGCTGCTCATGGTGTGATATGTTGAACTTGAATTATCTCTTTTAGTGTTATGCACTATTGAGCTCCAATCTATGGTCCCCCCTCACCAAACTTTCACAAGAAACACCCGTCTAGCAGAAAACACTATCAATAATTTCCCCCACTCTTTATCTGTGCCTAAACCTAAACGTAGATTCCATGAACTCTTTCTAAGAACTGCACGCCTATGGAATTATCTTCCGTTTTCCTGCTTTCTAGCTGACTACAATATGGTTGTCTTCAAGTCTAACGTAAGCAAGTTTTTGATGAGCCGTTCAACTTAAGGTAACAAATTTACCAAATTTCCATTACTAATGATTACTATATTGTCCAATTTCTACTGTACACTCTTTAACCCTTATCCTCGAGTGGCCTCGATAAGTGATGATGCCTATGTATATATATATATATATATATATATATATATATATATATATATATATATATTTTGAAACAATATTGTGTATTAATATGGCTAATAAGTTGTTTGTTAAAAATTTGTGGTGTCACCTGTGAAGTAAAGCATAAGGATATTTAGTATGGGAAAGGACTGTCACTGATAGATAGCAAGATTAAACATAGATAAATGAAACTGAGAATAGAAAGAGAAGAGAGGAGGAAAAATCTTGAATATGGCGCAGGTCGTCACAGAACGGAAACAGTTTAATTTAAAAATCACATTCTTGCCAAGGAACAATTGTTTGCATAGAACTTCTGAAACCAAGACCAAGATCTTTGATGGAAACACCTTGAAAAGAAAATATTGATTCCCCAAAAAACTGACACTTCAGAAACGCCAACCAACGAATTTATACTTTTCTTTAGTATCACTTGAAGGTAGAGTTTGTATAATATTTGGGGTTTGGTTGTTTGTTTTTTCAGCATATCTATCCTGTTATCTTGTTAATGCCAAATCTAGTAATTTTGGTAAAAGTTTTATGCTTCAAGTTCTTGACATATTCAAATATTTATTCGTGGTGTTTAGTTTGGTTGTTTTGTTTTTCAGCATATCTATCCTTTTCAGGTTGTTAATACAGAATCTAGTAATTTTGATTAATGTTTTTTTTTTTTTAATTCTTTATATCTTCAAATGTTTATACTTAATGTTTGGTTTTATTGTTTTGTAGAAGATTAATTAGTGCTTTTTTGTATTTGACTTTGCAAAACATGAGTGAGATTTGCAAAACGAAAGGAGAAAAAGAAACGTTAATGCTAACGTTTGGTGCACATTATGTTAGGAAGCCGGTATCTTCATACAGCCAGATCTGGCAGCACCAGATATAACATTTGGGGGGGGGGGGTCTTTTCATCATGTTTATGTTTAACTCATATCTTAAAGTGAATTAGATAGTACAATTTGATTCTGGCCAAATAGCTGAATAATACCATTGTCACTTTTATGGAACCCAAAGCAAATTTTTAAACAAGTCCATGTGTGAAAAGTCTTTCTGAAGGCAGATGTCATGGTGTTTAGCTGCTGACAAGAAACGCGCAGATGAAGTAATTGCAAAGAAAACAAAATCTTTTTGAAAACATGGGTCACCACATTGACAATAAAAACCTACATATGGAAAGTTTCTCTCCAGCGGCATTTTATTCACTAAGTTGTTCTGTTTTATAGCATTGCATGGAGAATGTATCATTAAGCTTGTTTGATCAGAATGTGATGTGTTTGTTTACAAAATATAAATCATAGATGTAAAAAAATCAAATGAATGTTTAAGTAACCCTTCTTATTTAGAATAAGAGATCATAATGTATAATTATATGCAGAAGTAAAATGTAGAATAACAAACAAAAAACCTAGCTTAACTCAAAGTAATAATGCAAGTAAAATTTAAGAATAAATAAATAAAATTTAACATGAATAGCAGATTTTTGATGTCATGAAAAATTTTCAGGTTTGTAACTATTGCAACAATCTCATTAACATGGATGAGTAATCAAGAAGGTGTAAATTTGGAAATGTCTTCTACTGAAGGAAATATCGACCTGGATGTAGTATATAATTGAAGAAATTCTTGCTTCCCTTATTTTGTCATTTAGTCTTCACATTCCGTGAGCAATGTTTTTGACAAAGGGAGAAAAATTGTTATTTTCAGAGTCTGAATCTATTTATCTAACACTTATTGTTAGCTGATTTTACCTTGAAATTGGTCTTTTTTAGCTCCTTACATTAAGTTGCTTAGTTTTGTTTGGAGCAATTTCCATAAAAAAATTTTAATTTTCAAATTTTTTATGCAAATGGCTCAAATTGATAATTTACATAAATGACTGGCTATTAAGAATCAAATATCGCTTTGACAGATCAATTGCTATTTATGTCTAACAAGGAAAATCCAACAAGATAACTTTGTATGTTAGCTAAATGTTGGAAGTAAAAAATAAAGATAAAAAGAAGATATATAAATATATATGTCCTTTCGTTACAGAGAATTATGGTACAAAAGTGTTCCACTTAGCATAATGCAATACTCTTCTATAAAAACAATTGAATTCTCTAGGTTATCAATATCGTAAACTTGTAAACAATTTAATTAAATAATTTAAGCAATATAATTTCCTCCACACTCTGCAACAGCAGGTTCATTAGCTTAGATAGTAAGACACTCAACACTAGTGGTTATGATTGGAAGTTATCTGGCATCTGGCTTTCGATTCTCAGGGTTGATATGCTTGTTACGTTTAGCCAGACTGATGAGTCGTTAAATAATGAAATGTATCTGTGAACGACTATATTCAGGCAAAACAAGAAAAAATAGAATTTCTTTTTCTTTTCTTCTTTTTGTCGTAGGTGCAATGACTACCCCAAGTTTTTATTTCTGCCTTGCTCTGTTGATCACGTCCTAAATAACTAAAATTTTCGTCTAGGAATCCATTATTATATCATTCATAAACTTATGGCATAAGCCGGTTCGGGTTAGATTAATAAACTTATGGCATACACCGCTTTTTGTTAGATTAATCAAGTTAAGAAATGTTGAACCTAGTCAGTACCAGATGGGTGACTATTTGGGAATACTATGTGTTATATGTGAAAGGATGGCGACACTTCCTTGCAAAAACACTAGCGTCATCAAAATTGGATTGCGTTAGTTAATTGCAAAATCCTCCATATAATGTCTATATTTGTAATGTGAAAAACATGAGGTTGTAATACACAACATGCATGTATCTATAGAATAAATACAAATGAAAATATTTTTTGTTTATCTTTGTAAAAAATATATAAAAATAAAAAACACGAGTTCGTGATTACTCAAATCTACTTAACACTTTTTTTTTTCATTGACTTAAAAAAAATGAAAACAAAATTAATTATGGTTTTCAACTGGGTGTTCACATGGATCACTAAAATCCATATAACATTACAGTGAATCCACAGTTTTTCTTTAAAATAAACTATTAGCATAAGTCCTTTAATCTTTCTTTAATTGAAAAATAGAATTAGTCATAAGGTGTGCATTAAAAAATAAATTAAGAGGAAAAAATTAAAAAAATAAATTGTGAGTAAAAAAGATAATTAACCACTACGATTTGTTTTTACATTTAATGAACTGCTACTAATAAAACACATTTTTTTTTCATATATACAATGGGGACTGAGTTAGACACAAGGTCAGATTTTAATGTAGGGAAAAATGTCTAGCTCCTCATAAAAGGACACCCTGAATTGAGATACAAAAATAAAGATTGTTCTCAGTCGAGAAGGATTTCTCCCCCCCCCCGACCGAGTATCAGAATACTTATAACAGATACTACACTTTGCTCCTAGCCAAATGTCATAGTGTCATTTACAACAGTTTTTATTCTGGCTACATATGTAAATTTATGAATTTATTTTGAAGTTGAAAATGTTAATGTTATATTAAATATTGATTTTTTAAAGAATAAAATCGTACCATTTAAATATATGATTTAAGGATAGTCTTTAATGGGGTATTTAAATGTCAATTACAATACAAGCAAATGTCAATTAATTTGAAATTAAATTGACATGTGATAAATTATTTTGAGTCATGTCCAACGTCCACTATTGATTTTATCTATATTGTTTTTAAAACGTGGTTGTGTGTGGGGGAGTCTGTGTATGGGTGGACGATCAAAAAAGTTGTTCTATCAAAAAAAAAAAAAAAAAAAAAGAAAAAGAAAAAGAAAAAAAAAGTGTCTTTTCATGCCCCCCTCCCTTAGTACATCCATTAAAATTAATGGGGTGGGGTGAGAGAGGGATTGTTATCTTTATTTTTCTAAACCTCCTCTTTATTTGTTTTTGCAGACCTGAGAATTGTTTGGCCCTCATGAAGAAGGTGCAACCAATACAATTATGCTGCATTTATGGGATTGAATTTAATTTTTTCTTCTTATAAATAACAGAATCATAAAACCTTTCAAAAATATTTTTGTTATATTTCGGAATTTTTGCGATGAGTATTAATAATTTGTATTATTTGTTTTTGTTATATTTATTGAAATATGACAGCTTTCCACATTTTTATTGTATCATTTCAATGATAAATTTACTATTTCTAAAACGAATAATAATATATACAAGGCAGAATCGACCCTCAATAGAAATTAACTTCCAAAATCCTGGTATGATATTACTTTTTATTTTACGTTATAAAAATTTCTTATTTACTTGTCTCTCCCCAAGTTTAGTTTTTTTAATGTGAGATGAAATCTACCTCCATAAGAGAGACACAGTGGATTGAGAACAGAAAGTTTTAAAAGTGTTTAAATCTAGGAAAATTTCTCCTCCCATGTCTAAAAATAGAACAGATACTACAAGGGTGGGGTTCGACAGAACCAAAAAATCGCGTACACCATGCTCAGGCAGGGAATGCATACTCATACTTGACTCCTTTTCGTACACACGTCTGCTACTTTTATCCACCCTTTTCAATTTTTCAAAAATCGTAGAATGTAATCTTTCTTTTTCCAGCACATCTGATTTTGATCTTCAACTGGTGCTTGAAGAACATGATCAGTTTCTGATCAGCAAAAGATTCAACTCCTAGTCATCTCTTGGATGTGATGCCATGGCCAGGATTACAAGAAACACTTTCTCCCTATCCTACTGTAGCCCGACGGTGTCGATTACATAGCATAGATTCAGTGGCAGAGGATGTCATCATATTGACATACTCCTAGAACCACCGGAATTCACAGCATTCAAAGCATTTCAATAATCAAGCATTTCTTCTTTGATCGTCACAGAAGGGGACAGTAGAGTGAGACCTCCATTCTCGAATTGTGTTGTATGGTATTGATTGATGCTCTGGGCCAATTGCCAAGCTAGAAAGAACTCAGAGTTGTTGAGAAGACTCATACCTAGCATATAACTGAGACTCCAATTTAGAGTGGATCTCCTCCTCCTATTACCAAAACTACTCGATAAATGAATTATTAGCTGTACCTCTCAATAATCTTCTGTGAAGTTCCTTTCTAGAAAACCCGAGAAAGGTTACTAGATTGAGGAAGCTATTGGAGTGTGTATCCGCACTCTCTGAAGGACTGCAATTCACATCTTGGCCTATGACAACCATCAACCGAATGGTCAACAATGCGGTCAGAAAAGGAGTTATTGACTGTGAGGTTCCATACAGATTATTCTGTCAAAGTTTGACTCTGGAAAATGAGTCTCTTGGCATTTCAATATGTTAAATCAGGCATCCCCAAGCTTCCCTCACATGGATGTTGAATACAACGTATCTTTCTGTCCGAATGGCCCCAATATAAGGATGTAGAGCAGGGCCGACAGCAGACAGCCCTGATATATTAACAGAGAGATGGCGAAAGATTGCGAACACGTTTCGTTTACTTAAACCATTGCCATCAGCAAGCAATACAGAATAAAAATCCATTTGCAGAAGTTTGGTTTAAAACTAGTGGTCTCTAAAACAGATGCCAAGAAGCAAAGGTCGATTATCGAAAGCTTTTGACTACGAATCAGTGGAAGTCGTAATGGATGAATCTCCTCTTCACAGTACAGTTCTGCTTGAGTTCGATCAGTTCTCCAATAACACCATGCAACAAGTTCGATGGGATCTTGGCCAAAATCTTAACTGTTGTTAGAATAGTAATGGGTCCGCAATCGTCAAGTTACTCCCTACCATGCTTGTTCTGCTTTTTCTGTACTCTAATCACACCCTTGGTAACTTGACCTGGGGTAGAATTCTCTTCAAACCAATATGTGAACACATATGTAACAATCGGTACAAACAATTCATAGGGCAGACCCCATCAAATCCCGGTGATTTATTGCAGCCGACCTGCTTCAGCGTAGTCAAAATCTCACACTCTGTAATCTTGCCTTTGCAACGAACTACTCTAACCGTATTGAGGCGGGGAAGGTCAACTAAATAGTTGCCAAATTCCTGGACCTGGAAGTTGGACAGTTAGGTAAAACACTTTAAAAAGGTTCTGAAATTCCCTGCAGATCTTCAGAATTGATTCCAAGGTATGTCGATCTAAGTGCTTGACTTTTTTCAATGTATCTATTCAAGTTATGTTTAAAATTGTCCTTATGCTCATCCGCATCAGAGTTCACGACTTTACACTTTTGATCGGAGCTTAAAAGTCGAAATGTCTAAATAAAAAACTTTAGAAACTTTTTTATTTGTTTCGAAAATGATAACATTTTTTTTAATTCATTTTATTATGTTGTCATTACTTCCTCAGTCAGAGAAGGAATGAGAATTGGCATATCGCCTTAGACACTCCTATTGAGGAATACCAATGAGACTAATTACGATAAATTTTGGTAAATGAGCATAAAAGCGAGTGAACCCTTACCTTCTTCTTTCGTAAGTTTTAAACCAATTTCTTTTATATTTAAAAACCCTTAGATTTATAAGGAAATTAAATAATTTATAGAAAATGCCTGATTTATATAAATTTCATATATAAAAAAAGTGTATTTTTAATTTTAAAACATATACAAAACAATTCGTTGAAAATTACGGAAGTAAGCAGAAATAGTGTTCAATGGCATTTATATAACCTTTTACCCAAATTTGTACCCATTGAGAATACCCATTTTTTTTCTAGATGAGCTGGCTTCACTACTATAAACTGTCCTTATGTCTGACTTTGCTGCAGTGGAAGGCAGATAAACCAACTCTCATACACCCTGAAAGTGGAGTCTTAAAAAATTAACTTTCCTAACATTTTTTTTTTTTTTTACATAGGCATCACCGCTTATCAAGGCCAAGAGGCCACTCGAGTAAAGGGTTCAAGAGTGTACAGTAGTCAATTAGGTAATATAACATTTGTGTGACATCCCATATGAAACCGAACGATGAACTTTTGTCGAAAATCAAGTAAATAAGTTAAAATTAAAAAAAAATATGATAGAAAATAAAATCCAAAATCAATCCAAAACAATGATTTACATTTATATAATCCAGCTTTCATTGTATTTTATTTTGTTTTAAAATTTGTAAGTGAGAAATAAATATTTTGACTTAACTTAAAAAAAAAAAAGAAAAAGATTCAAAACAAAATTTCAGTTTCATAAACACACACATTTTGTTTTAATTATCAATAAACTCGGTCATAAATAAATAAGGGGATAAAATATTTCATAATGTGAATAGATTCGCCTGTTTCGTGTTTAAACATCCAAAGTCCTTTCTGTTTTGTTTTGTATCATTGTTGTTGCTTAGCGTTCAGATGTGTCAGTTTAGAAAACAAGGCGAACTTTAATGTCAACAAACGAAGCCACGTGAGTTTTGAGAAGAAGGGAAGAAAGAAAAGTTAATATTATTATAGACACATGGACACGAGAAAGCAAAAACAATGAACAAAAAGATAAATGAAAAAGAGAGAAATACGAAAATAAAAAAGAAAAGAGAAATGAAAAGACAAGAAAGAGGAAAGAAACGAAAAAGATAAAAATGGGAAGAAAGTAATGGAAAATAAGAAAAAGAAAATGAAAAGAATGTGAAAGAAAAAGGAAAGGAAATAAATATAGAAAGAAAAGAAATGGGGAAATGAAAAGGAAATGAAAAAAAATGAAAAGAGAGGAAAGGGGGAAGTGAAGAAAAGAGAAATGAAAGTGGAAAAAAGAAAGGGAAATGAAAGGAGAAAAGAAAGAACAAAAAAAGAAAAAGAAAAATAGAAAAGGACAAGGAAAAAACGAAAGATGCCAAAGTGATCTTACAAAGAAAGTCGTAGAAAAAGAAAACAGGTAGAATAATAATAATAAAAAAAAATGTTTAAAACGAAAACATCGAAGTATGTAGCAGAGGAAGGGAGATTCCAAGTGCTTTGCAAGTGCATCATCACTCGCAAAGTAATCTCAGAAAAGTTTTAAAACGGCGATCCCGGGTCTTTAAGTGCCATTAGGCCATTACTGCTTTTATTCTGTTATTTTAGTTGTCAATCTTATTTTTGTGTGTGTTAATTTGATATACATTTATGGAGTTCAACACAACACAAATGAATCTTCAAGTGAGGGGGGGGGGTGGATAAAATAAATAAAATAAAATCATAATTAAATACAAAATAACATTATTCATTAAGATAAAATAAATAAATAAACAAAACAAAAACATTTTTTCCAAAAAACGCTTCATCAACACATTTTAACGTAAAAAGTAAAAACCGTAAACAAATCTCCAAATACTTCAATTAACTGTTAACAACAAAGATACAATTATCAAACATTGTTTAACGCTGTGATCATTAATTAAAAATTAAAATCGCCAAATCTTGGACTTTAGTACTCAAAGCATAAAGTAAAACTTGATAAAAAAAAAAAGAAAAGAAAAAAGTTCATTAAAAGTGTTGGGGAAAAGGAAATGCTAAAAGAATGTGAGCGGCAGGTTTTAAAATGACACGTGCATAAAACAGGAAAGAATTATATTTACCCCGCTCCTCACAAAAGACTTGTGACACGAGGTCGGTTGTTCGGGCTAGGATCAAAGTCTAGTATCTGTTCTGATATTACACAATATTTTCTGTACTCGGTCAGTAAAGGAGAAATCCTTCTACTGAACAAATTTTTATTTTTGTCCCAATCCAGGATAACCATTTTTGAGGAACTGGATTTTTTCCGTATTAAGAATTGTCTAACTTGCCCTCGTAGGGAGACAAGTAAATAAAAAAAAACAAGGTCGGTTTCAAGTGAAGTCCCTACCCCAAAGGGAACACTGGATGGTTACAAAAATAGCTTGAATCGAACCCATCTGCATTTCCCGGAATGTACTTCAGGCGACTAACCAGAAAACAACCCCCTCTCCCTAAGGAAGAGGCTCTTCCTTACGGAGAGGTAATGCCTGGGAGACCGAGACCAAACAACACCATACTCCACTTTGTTATCAACCTGAAAACCGTCAAAAATGTTCAATGAATGAAAAATTATTTTCCTTTGGACAGTACAATAAAACAAAAACAAAAGAATTAATTAAAAAAAAAAATAATAAAACAAAACACTTGCCTCCTTCCCTCAGGGATTGTCCAGCCTCTAAGGGGATTAAGACCAAAGGTAAAACTCCAGAAAGACCGACAAATGAAGCAGATATCAAAGTATATATCCAAGTGCTGATGTCTTTCGGTTGTTGACGGAGTCTATCCGCAATACCTCCACCACCATCATGATTTCCCCCACTTAAACCACCATCACTGTCCGAAGAAAATGATGCTGCGGTCCCTATCTTCTCTATAATTGTCCGGTCGTCATCATCGACATTTCGATCTGCGATCGATTTGCTGTCACTTCCTGGAGAAGATGGGGGAGGAGAGGAATCGTCATCTTCTGCACCTCTTCTTACCCCATCCCCGCTAAACGGGGATGAGGAAACGGTAGATTCGGATGCCACGTTGTTGGAGCCAGATGAGTACTTAACATGATGATGCGGTTTGTGATGCTGATTCGAAAGATGGTGATGATGATAATGATGGTTGGCACCAGACCCCACGTTCTTACTCCAAGATGGCTTCGCACGATGGATTTCACTAATTACCGATTCGAAAAACAGCAGAAAGACGAAAGAAATTAAAAGTATCGCCCGACGACGACACACCGACATATTCCAGGAGGTGTGAACTCCTCACAATACGCTACTGCAGTAGTACTAGTTTTACTACTACTACTACTACTACTACTACTACTAGAAGAAAAAGAAAAAGATATTATAGTCCAATGAAGATGATATACTACTACTAATATTATTGCCACCAGTTGTAATCAGAGTCATATATACAGAACATTTGTAGCGTTTAGTAGTTATCGTTGTTGATGCTGCCAGCACAGATTATTTTATTTAGTTTGGTGGAAAGTCTCGTCGTTTTTTGTTCTTTTTTTTAACCGCTTTTAGTTTGTGACTGACGTAGAAAGAAGACAACTCGTATTGCGTGAGCAGAGGGAAAATGTCAGCCTTTTATATCCACACACTTAACCAGGACGATGATGATGAGTCAAGTGATTGTACGGAGTTTCTTAGATTGACGACTAAAACGGAAAGAGCTAGGGATGGATTGAGGATATAATAATCACCAAAAAGGAAAGAGAGTCAGTTAGTTTTTCTTTTAGTTAAAACGGAAAAATCCAGTTAAGTAGTGCTAACCAATATAACCATGAATCATTTTTTTTTAAAATTGAAGTCGAAATGAAAGAAAATTCGACTCGAGTAATTAACGAGGAAACTGTGACTCGACTTTCAACAAGTTGAAAAAATGAAAACAAAAACAGCAATGTTATTTAATTGCATATCTGACGAAATCACTAACTTTAGGCTTTCCAATTTTAATTTTTGCACTGTTTAAAGACCAGAACAAATAATGACTTAATAATTAATTTTCTACATACTATGTAATTAATTTATTAAGTACGACCAGTTAAATCAAGTCACTGTTTTTTAAAGTGGGACACGACAAAAATCACAAAAAGAAGCACTAAAGAAAAACCTAAAAAAGAAAAACGAAAAGCTACCTACCTAAAACTACAACTGCTAACTACATACGAGGGTCACACACGCACTCCAGTTTATAAAAATAAACCACATACAAGAGATTCTGATTAACGAATTCATTTCATAAACTTTATCATTTGTCCTTTACTCCTAGTCTTGCTTTTGGCTAACAATTGTTACTCGTTTCTCTTTTTTCCTTTCTTTTCTTTTTACTTCTTATATGCACATCATTAGAAAGTGATTTAATGATCACAAATGAATTTAACTTCTAAAGCTTGTTTAGTTCAGTGGGAGAAAGGCCAAAGTATACATACGGAGAAAAAATGTATTTGCGTGGAAGAAACCCAATACTTTTACGGCCGTGCCTGTGCTGTGAGCAAAGCCTCCATCACAACCACAGACATATTTGGTTGGCAAAAAACGTTTACCCAGTTGAATCCATAGGGAGCGAGACAGACGTGCAACAATTATTTTAATGAAAAAGAAGTCAGCTTCAATTGTTGACTTAAAAAAAAAAAAAAAAAATACAATGCATGTCATTGTTTTTTTGTTTGTTTATTTTTGTTTTTACATATATCGTAAGCTTATTATTTTTCGGGACTTGCAAACAATGAGTTTAACTTTAGTGAAAGAACGGTGATAAAATGAATCTCCACATATACCTTCAACTTTTGTTATTTTATAGTCGTCCACGGAAAACTCGTCCATTAAAAATTCGTCCATATTTGTTCGAGAGGAAAACTGGTCCATTATTGAATAAATATTCACCTGAAAACACATTTTATGAGTGTTTTGGAAGGGGATTACAAACCCCATAATATTAAAAAAAATATTTTGCTTGTCTACCGTTGTTAAAAAAAAAAAATAAAATAAAATAAGATTGATTTTTCTAAGTGTTCGTTTTCTACCTAGCTTTGTAAATTTTTAATGATTTAACTCCTTTTAAAGCATTTATTCAGTTTTAAAAAATACAAAAAATGTTCGATATGGTGATTACATCTTGGGAACGCCCCCCCCCCCAAATTATCCACTGACACGTTTTAGCAATACATATGTCGCCGCTCCCCATTTAGGGGTACCAAAATTGGTCAAAGAGAAAATTATTCCCAACTCGCATTGAAGTTAAAATGCACTTTCATATAAAAAATTGAATTCATTCAAAAAGTATCGCAAAACAAAAACAAATAGCACACACACACATACACACACACACACATATATACACACACACAAGATACCGTCAATAAATTCAGACTTTTTTCGTATTGCCACTTTTATTGATAGTACACACATGAAACTCTAGTCCCCTTCAAAGTAATCTCCTCTGGCTGCAATACACTTATTGTACCATTCTAACAACTTCTGGAAGGCTCCATGGAAGTCCTCTTGTGTGAGCGTGTCAATGGCCCTCGTCACAGCCTCTTTCATCTCCTCAATTATCTCATAAAGACAACCTCCAAGTTTTGCTTGAGCTTAGAGAATAAAAGTCACAGGTAGCAAGGTCTGGACAATAGGGAGAGTGAGAGAGTCTTGATGCTTATCTTGGTCAAATAGTCTGATCTTCTTTTAGCACCCTTGGGACAAACATTGCGCAAATCTTCCACATCTTCAGTTCCTTGCAAATTGTGTGTACAGTTCCCACACTGACATCAAACTGTGCACTTATTGTCTCTATAGTCACACAACTGTCCTTATCCATGAAATTCTTTATTTGGTCGATCAACTCTAGTATTCTGACTTCCTTATTCTTCTCACACCTCTTACCATTCCTCACAAACTCTCTGCCTTCCTTGAATCTCTTATGCCACTCAAAAGCTGATGCTCGATTCAAACAAAATGGTCCAAAAGCAGTCTGAAGCATTCCATACGTTTCTGTGGCATTTTTTTTCTAAATTTAAAACAGAATTTTATTGCATATCGTTCTTCTAAAGTGTCCTCACGTCCAGATTACACTTTTGAAATTCACCAGCTGTGACAATCAGGCGTTAGTAGGATGTATTCCAATTCCTGCTGTAGTTGTTCATTTGAAGCTGAAATCATAAAAATTGGTCAGTCATTTCATAAGATGTATAGCAATAACATACTGAATTTTCAGGAGTCGATGATAATTTTAAATGCCTGTAGAAAAAGTCTAGAAACTTATTTAAGGCATCTTGTATATTTAGTTATACGTTTTTAAAACGCTATCTGGTCCAGAAGCAAATGATCATTATCACTTGCTGGTCTGGAAGCAGGTGACCATTTAACGTTAAATTTACACGCAAAAATGACCCCCACCCTACCCATACTACAGTCTAAAATATATTTTTTACAAGAATTTATTTTGTTTATTTTTCCAAATGTTTACATATATTCGTCTAAAAAAATAGAATCTTATTTAGTTTGAGTAGGGGGTAGCATAGGCTACAGGGTTACAGTTTTACCAAGCTAAGTCACAATTTACTTAAACAGGTCTTTAAATGATTGAACTTTATTCCAAATATTAGAATTCCTATTTTTGTGAGATTTTAATATAATTAAACAAAAAGTAGGGGGGGATGTGTGTGCATGCGCGCGCACACACACACACACACACACACACACACACACACACACACACACACACAGTAAAGAAATGTTTAAATTTATTCCATATACATTTAAAAAGATCAAAATCCATAAATCCATTACGTTAGAATATTATTTGCATAATATTTTTTTAAATCTCACTTCGTGCGTTAAATAAATAAGATAAATATAACTTCCATGTGACAATAGGTGACGTGTATGTGTGATTAATCCTACATTACATCATTTAAAGTTCATTTGTTTTTGTTTGCGTGCCTCGACATGAAGTCGGATTTCAATGTGAAGAAAATCCAACTCCCCAAGATGGACACTCTGTATTGAGGGAACAAAAATAAAAATTTTAGGATGATTTCCCCTCTTCTGAGTGGAGACAAAACAGATAGTACACTTTGATCCTAATCGGATTGTAGCAGTCATAAACATTGACAATTCTTTCCTCTTGGGGAGAGCAGCTGTACAGAGATCTTCACCATTTTATTTTTTGGCAACCTATTCCTAATGGTGTATATATCATTTGTTATTTATATAAGAGTTTTTTTTTTCCATTGGAGATCATTTGGCTGCAGATTATCATAGGAGAATCTGACATTTTATGTTCAGATTAATCTCTATAGGATGGTGTAGCCTAAAAATTAATAGCCGGACACAGACAGGTACATTAAGTAATGTGTGTGTGTGTGTGTGTGTGTGTGTGTGTGTGTGTGTGTGTGTGTGTGTTCGTCAGCATTTGCCCTAGGAAAAAATTAAAAATATTATTAAAGTTTAGAAAAAACAATTTTAAAATATTGTTTTTTCTAACTGTACCATTTGAGTGTGAGTGTCAGAAAGTTTCTCCTCCACTTACAATCTAATATAAAAAGGTAGCATTCCAATGGCAAGTTCCATCACAAACAGCCCCTATTTTAAAACAACTTTAATAAAAGATGAGTTCAGTGTTAAAAACATTTCTGCTTTGTCGGGGGGGGGGGTCACACACACAACTCATAAGGCAGTTTAGTTCTATATAACTGGAAACTGCAATCTCTACATATGAAGTTGTTTTATGTGAAATAAATACATTTCAGTCACTTTACTACTTGTAATATGGAGAAGGTGGAGATAATCGCTCATGCTTCAACGAATTCAGTGTGAGGGAGATCACCTCTGCCGCCGGCAGCGTGTTTCAGCTATTTGTGGCAAGAAGTTGGGGTGGGGTGGGGTGGGGGTGAGGAGTGCACAAACGCTTTTAAAAATTAAGTGAGATTTTCCTTTTTACCCCCATCAGGCACCGTATTGAAGTTGAATAGTAGGGTCAACCGGGTCAATATCCCAAATTTAAAGAGTTCCCCCCCCCTAAAATACCAGGCCAATCTAGGTTATACTCATCCTTGCCTAGTGATACTACAAAACAGAGGGAATTTTTATTTTTATGCCAATCAAGAGTAGTGGGGAAGCTGGATTGTCCTCACATTAAAAACCGACCTTATGTCTAACTTTGTCTTCATGGAGAGGGAGCGAATAAATAAGTACAAGACACGCAAGAAAATAAATTAAGTTAAATCCTATTTCCGTCACGTAAATAATTTAGAATGAAATATGTTTCTGCATTATTCCCAAACAACTTTTTATTTTACTTAAACTTTGAGTGATAGCAAATTTCATCGTACACATGAAATTCCAAAATGAAAAATTGCACGCAAAAAAAAAGAAAAAAAAAAGAAAAAAGTAATCACCATCTTTATAAACACGTTGAAGCATAAGCTAGCAAAGGAGAAACGATAATTAAAGTTCATAAGTTTCTAGTTGAATGTCTTTAACTTGAGTTTTTCTTTTGCTAACCTCTTTCTTCAATTGATTGTTTTACTAATGTCTCATAACTAGGCTATAACTTTTCATTGTTTTGACTCTCGAGTGTATATCCGTTGATATTTTATATGTTTTTATATAGAGTGATGTGGTTCTCGGTTGATTAACTGTGTCTAACTGTGTCGGATATATACTCGAGATTCAAAACAATGAAAAGAATATGCTGTTGTCATAGCCCTACTTATAAACTATCAACACTTGAGGATAAGGATTATGAAGTGAATATATTTGTCAGTTGAAAACATTAATTCTGCTCCTTTTGTCAAAAACATCGCCCGCATGAAGACTTGCTAATTTTTAAGTCGACTTTTGTTTTCAGTGAATGGTATGTAGAGATTTTCAATCCCTTCATCATACTCAACATCATAAAAATAGGAAATAAAGTGTTACTTGTGAAATTAGTTGAGATGGCTCCCAAGGGACTTGAGAAGTTGGTAGTGAATACTGGCGTCCTTATCGAATCCTATACTATCCACACACCTTATGAAAAATCAAACGAAAAAATAAACGAAACGTTTATGTTTATATCTTTTCTCTATTTCTTATTTGAGTGACGTGTAAGAATACAGAATATCTTTTGAAAAAAGTCTTTTCTTCGGCCTTCTTCAGTGTGCGGAAAGGGGAATTGTGTGCACCGTGGGAGAAGAAGGTAATGTCAATGAGAGGGTGCCGTTTAAGCTTTGAGGTGGTCGGTAACTTCGCTGGCAAAGTTCCTATTTACAATGCCTCCCCACAGGACAGAGTTAGACACCATGGTCGTTTTTTAATGTGGAGAAAAGGGACAAAAACAAGAAATTGAAGTGTAGCATCTGAAGAACAGATACTACACTTTGAGGTATTTATTTGCTCCCCCACTGAACAAATTAGGCACAAGGCCGATTTTTAATGTGAGGAGTGAAGGGGAAATGGGGACCAACTCCCCGGAGAGTAGGGGAGTTGGATAGTGACAATTGGTATGAAGGGTTGCCCCTACATTGACCAAGGTCTTATATGTGGGGTTGCCCCCACATATGGTCTTTGTTTGCAGTATCTGCCGGAAGAGATACTACACTTTGATCTTGTCTCGAAAGTTGACCGTTCTTCAATCCCTGAGCGAATCATAAAAAATGATGTGCCACACACACACACACACACACACACACACACACACACACACACACACACACAGAACTTTAATGCCTACTGAAGAGAACTCAAGTGTCTAAGTTCTTTCTGTACAGAGGTTTTACAGAACAACCTGTGATGAGGATATTTTTTTCTTCCAAGTAAACTCTGACTAAATATTCAAAATCACATAGTTTTCATGGCCCAAATAAGATCTCCACGGTTTGGCTAACACATACTAGTTTTTATGAGGAACTAGCTTGGGTTCCCGGCGTTGCCCGGGTGTTTGGAGGTGTGTGTTGAGCCAAAAAAAAAAAAAAGTGGTGATAGGCAAGCTGGCTCGAACTTGTACCGCAAAGGAGGAAAAGAATGTGAAAAAAAAAACCCCCAAAAAAACGTGACGTCTTTGCTGTTGCGCACATCGCCAAACCAGAAGTGACGTAGATTTAAATTACGGCTAGTCAATAGAAAAGAAGTGTGACATTCAAAAATATTCAGCGGAAAAAGCGATCCCTCCTTGCAGAAAAATGCCCAGTTGAGGGTGAAGGAATTAATGTTTTTAGCCAATTTTTTGATATTTGTCGTCCGAAGGGTCGAGCTTCAAAATGATACCAATCTCGTGAAAATCTGTTGACTCTGTCGAAAGTTTAGGCAGGCATACAAACGTATATACATACACACATACATGTAAACAGACAGGTGAGATTTATATTATAGATGCTGCACTTTCTCCAAGTGATATAACCTCAAGTAACAGCACGAAGCTGGATACTCCACTAGACAAAGATAATTCTTATGCTGAAATCCAGTAAGACCAAGAGACCACAAGAAATGTATACTATAACTTTTTAAAATGGTCAATTGAGGAGAGGAAAATTATATGCCCATCTTAATTAACGAGACTTACTTTTAGCAAGATACAATTGAAACTTGTCCGAATGGTTATGAAACAATTGTAACACAAAAGAGATACATTGTATAATAAAACATGGGATATATGGCTGTCTTGGTTATTGTGGAATTATAATATATATTTACTATTATATAAAAGTCACTTCATGTGTGTGTGTTCCCTATGGGCTCCGAAACTGCTGGGTCGATTTTTTTAAATTTCACACATATACTTGATGTGTTTGGGAGTGTTCTTACAAAGGTTTTGTATCGGAATGCTTCTGATAAGTATTAAACTTGATAATTGAAAAAAATCAGATTAAAGAAAGAAGTCCGAGTTTCACTCAAGTAAACACTTTTATACAGCCAAACATCACAAGCACATTTTTGAAGTTTTATCATCGCACAAGCAGAAAGACCCAGTCAATAAAATCAACTGCAAATTCTTTGATAAGACGAGGGTGTGTTTGGAATTAATGTTTCTACTTAGAGTATAATAAAACCATGATACTTGACTTCTGTATTTTAAACTTTAATTCAGACCATGATTTAAAAATAATTTAAAAAAACAAAGAGTTGGTTCTTTGATAAGACAACAGAGTGTTCAAAATTAATGTTTCTGTTTAGAGTACAATTGAAACATAATACTTGTATGACTTTTGCATTTTAAACTTTAATTCAAGCCATTGTATAAAAATAATTTTATAAAATTAACAGTAAGTTCTGTACAGTGCAATGTAGACTATATATATATATATATATATTCGGTCTACTGTATGCTCTGTCTTGTGGCAGTCATCTGCACCCACAAAGATTAGCAGTAATACCAAAAGTATGGTTGGTTCTACACAAAGCCTTCATCACTATAAACAAATCATCTGTGTGGATTTCCAAACAACTTATTTGTTGTAGCAGAGTCTCATTCATATGTCGAAATTGGCAGGAGAATCCATATATATATATATATATATATATATATATATATATATATATATATAGGGTGGAGCAATTAAATTGTCGCCCTAGAAAAGATGACATGATTCCATTTCCATTAGTTTTCATTTTTGTTGCAGACAGTCTATGAGTTGGCCAGTTGTGTACAAATCCCAAGAGCGATTGGAGCCTTCTATCATCTCTAAAAGTGACATAATGTTCAACGAGCGAGATCGGAGATATGCCGTTATACAACTCATATTCTCTACTGATCCAAGTTATGACAACAGGGCCATTGCCAGCACCCTCAAAATGCATTGCTGGATTGCCACAAAAAACAGGGACTTGCCCAGAGTGATGAAAATAAAGTTTCCGGCCACGGTTATGGTTTTTGGTGTGGTTTCAAGTGAGGGCCACATCATGTCATCTCACATCTTCAAAGTCAGCTTGAAAGTCAACACCAAAGTGTACTTGGATGTGCTGAAAAGCATGGTGTTCTCCTGGTGCAATTGGGTGGCTGCTGGCAGACCGTGGGCGTGACAGCAGGACTCAACATTGGCCCACAAATCCAAAGAAACCAGGCTTCAAAAGGAGTGCTACAACTTTGTACTCTTCTCTCACTGATCCCAACCTGCTGGACTACTTCGTTTGGTCATACATCGAGAAATTCACCAACATGAATCACATCAAAGAGCCATTGGACTGCTAAATAGAAAAACTGAAATTTCATGTCGAAATTAATTTGGATGAAGATGAAAGAACACATTTTAGATGAATCCAAGTGACTTTCTAAGAAGCTTTGTCTGTCGGTATGCCAACCTTCAGTTTGAAATAGTATTTTCTATAAAGATTCAATGAGCGCATCTTAAGAATTTTAAAATTATTTTTTGGGAACCGTGCAGCTTCTGTTAATTCTCTTAAAAATAAAAATTAAGGTCTACTGTTTTTAGTTGATTACATGTAAACAACTTGAAAAATAAACGGTAAAAAAATAGATAAAAATAAAAGAATAACAATATTTTAGACTTTGGAGTGAGGGATCACTTTTCCATATATATTTAATGTAAAATGATCACCCAATTCCTGACTGTCCTTAAAAACACTATCTAGTGTGGAAGTAGGTAATCATTACAGTCTGGTGACCTGTAAGTGGGTGATCATTTTGCATTAGATTTTGAATTAAATGTGAATGTGATCCTACACTCTAAAGTCTAAAATCTTGTTTTTTTTAATATCTTATCACTTACTTCTATTTTATTTTATTTTTGTGAATTATCAGTGCAATTTTTGCTTATATATTTTTGTCATTTTCTAGTTAGGAATTTTTAAACAGTTAACATTGTTTCATGAGAATATGATAAAGTATTATTTGAATCTAAATAGCGGATAACCTAGGTAAAACCACGAAAAAATATTTTTTGTGTGAGTATGAGTGTGTATTTATGCAACAATTTATCCTTTAAATGTGTTCTAAATAAAAACGGACATTTTATAAATTTTAAAAATGGCTGAATAATCAAAAGAGCACAAAAATTGTCTAAAATTCAACATGATGAATTTGAAATTTCAACCCATTTAGGTTATTTTTTAAAAAAATGAATCAAATGGTTAAAGTCCAAACTCATAAGACCTATTTTTAACCAAAAAAAAAAAAAAAGAAAAAGAAAAAAAAGAGAGGCCTATTTAGTATAATAGTAAGAGTGTTTGTTTATAGATTAGGAGACCAAAGTTCAATCTTCAGCCGTCATACCAAAAGTTCCTCTTTATTAAACATTCATTATTATAAAATGAGTATCCAGAATAAGTGATGTAATTCTTGGAAATGAATGGCACTGTCTTCTACATCTCGGTGTAGTAGGTAATAAAAAGGAAGCCTTCAAGTTGCCCTTGACTATGGCCAATTACTATACTATTTTTTTACCACTAAAATACCTTTCTACAATCACTTAGGTAACTAGAGTGATTCCTCCAATAAGTGGTTTCAACAGAATGTGCCCACCCCCTTCAAATAATTAATTGAAATAGCTGTGGAAAGACATCTCATCAGTAAGAGCTGTGACTCTGAATGGACGTCACACTTACTGAACTTTAATAACCTCCCCACCAGAGTTTCATCTGTGAGGTTGTCTATCAAAATAGATCCCCTATTATTCCTGAACTAAAGAGTGCCATCACAGCCGGCATTAGGACACTGTCAAGAGAGAAGCGTTTCAAAGACATTGTCAATTTTGCATGTCATATTCAAGAGTGCACATTTGGCGCACATTGAACGATGATAAAACAAAGTCTGTTGGACATTCATGATTGAAACTTGATGGACAAATCAGGCATAGACTAAAGTTTGTTTGTACCAAGTATGATTAGATTACAAAAAATTTATTAACACTTACATGAAAGAGATTTTTGGAGACGAGGGTCATCCTATATATTAGGTTGGACAGAAAGTTCTTGCCATTTCTTAAGATATTTCACAGGACTTTTCTGAAAATGTTGTTGGTCTTGTTTGGCTGGACCTGAATGGTGTAACCCACTACATAAACTTAGAGCTTTATTGCTAACAACGTAAGAGATTAGTGGCATAAGTATATCCATACTATGGTACTATTCTATTACTCTAACATAATATTTGGCTGCATACATTATGAGCAACATGTGAAAATCAGTGTCCACCTGACATTGTATTTACACATACAGGATAATCAAGACAATATTGTTATATAATTATAGGGAAAGTTTAAAGTTTTTATAGAATATTTTAAAGTCGAGCACGCATCATACGTATTTGTTATTTTACGCTTGTTTTGTTTTGTAACTTGTCAGCAAGGAAGTTTGAAAGTGAGGGAATAACGAGATATACAGAGAGAAGAGAGAGTAGGGTGGGGAAGTACAGAGAGAGAGAGAGAGAGAGAGAGAGAGAGAGAGGGTGGGGATTGGTTGGTTGTTTTTGTTTTATGGCATATCAACCCTTTTCGGGTTATTTAATGCCGAATCCAAAGATTTTGGAGAAAAAATTTTTAATAGAATATATTTGTTGTTTTCAAGTCGGTTTCTATTTAACCCATAGTTGGAACCCTAACAGGTACTACCACTCCGGGTCAGAGTGGACCTGGGAGCAATGGTAATTAAAGGGTGGCTCCACACTCCCCAAAGCCCGCAAGCTGGGGCCTCACCATCGGATATAGTTTAAGGTCATATCCAGAACCGAGAGGGTGAGGAAGTACAGAGAGAGAGAGAGAGAGAGAGAGAGAGAGAGAGAGAGAGATAGAGAGAGAAGGAGTAGACATGAACAGAAAAGGTCGGTCAGCCCCAACTATAAATAACTATGGCGACAATTCACCTTTGCTGACACTGCAGTAAACACACCCGGGTAAGGCCCCTCCCCTCTCCTCTGCCATGCGCAGTAGAGGAACAGGAAACGGATCTTTTGGAGCCTTCTTCCTCTTTAGCGACGGAGCTAGACGCATATTCCATCCCATCCCATTCACCTCTTTTTGTCATTTTTGTCTTATTTTTTTTTCTATTATTGCACGCATTGTCTCTCGCCGTTCCCAGCGTATTCTGATGCGTAACAATATGTGCAATTAAAAGGGAGCATTTTTTATGCCGGGAAAATACTGTAGTAAAGTTTTATTTTTTAAAAACATGTATTTAATCATTAATTTAAAAATGCACCCGTTTTAAAATTATCCTTGTAATAGTCATCAACTGCCAAACTGTGGCAATTATACTTTATTCTGTGACATCAGCAGCTTATATTACTTTAGTGGAACAGCCTTCTATTTATGTAGGCCATGTTCGAATAGTTAATTATGCGTGTTTACCAATGAAATATTACAAATTATGGAAAAACTTTAATTTATAAAATTGAAATTTGATGGGTGATATATTTTGTTTATACTCTTTAAAATATACTTTGGTGATGGTCTAAATAAAAGATATTGGTGATAGTCTAAATTAATTGTCTATGTTAATGAGATGAGAAGAATTAAGTTAACAGATATTATATTGTGAATCATACACATTCATTTGAAATAATTTAATCTGTTAACACTGGAAATTATCATGTAGAAAAATAGAAGTTACCTCCCTTAGCTATAAATAAATTAAGAAACAATTACAGTCTACATCAAGAAATGTTAATTCGTTAATTTTCGAAATTATAATGGAAATTTACGTTGTAATTTTTGTAGTTGTAACCGACAATGGATATGGATTTAGGGAGACACAAAACAAATAATTTTTTTAACTGTTTTTTCACCCAAAACAAGACACAGTGTCACTTGGATGTAAGGGGTTACTATTTGGGACAAAATTTGCAGGGATACTATGTGAGAAGTTGAGGGACAAGATGTCTGTTTACATTACACTTAAACTTCAGCATGTCGGTACAGTCAGTGAAGCAGAGACCCGAGAAGGAATTCTAAAGTCTAGCAGTTCGAAGGAAGAAACTATTCCACATCCAGTGATCTCTACAGTGTAGGGGTGAGCTTTTGTTGCCTGTCGAGTTAGTTGAGGATATTTATGTTGAAGGGGTTCAAGGGCTTGGAGTTCGTCGAAACACTTTCCATTAAAATACTTGTAAAATAAAGCACATCCAACATTTCGTCGATGGGACAGAGGTTGGAGTTTGGTTGACAGTGCGAGACCTATTAGGTAGGGGACTCTTTGCCAAATAGGAGTGAGAGACTAGTAGCAGATACACCAGCCTAAATGTGGCAACAATAATCCATGCATAGGCAAATGGTGGCCTTGTAAATGTACAGGATACTGTCAGATGTAAGTAACTTTCTAGCACAATAGAGAGAACCTACCTTATTCACAGCAGTCTTGGCAATATGTACATTTTAATAATAAAAAAATCACTGAAAATTAGGAATAAAAATTACCACTACAGTGTTTATTAAAAAATAATAAACTTTATAATTAAATTCATGTTAAAAGATTATATTTGTTTTTAATAATTAAAATTAAATTTATCAACATTAACTAAAAAGTTAGTTTCAATAGAAATAATTACAAATTTTATTTAAATTATTTGATAAAATGCATTAATTTATCATTATATTAATATATTTAACACACATTGAAAATGATTTTAAATTCTCCATCTGTGTTAGTGACATGCGAAGGGTTAAGTCATTAGATATTTTCATACGTTATATTGTAAATCACACACACACACACACACACACACACACACACACACACACACTTAAAAGTTTTTCTCGTGTCAATTTAGAGTTTATGAAAAACCAACCCTAATCTATTATGCTTTAAGCTCTTTTATAATTAGAAAAAAAAAAAAAAAAAAAACAAACAAAGAAACAAACAAACAAAAAACACACGATATATGGCTTCCACAAACTTGAAAATATATGCCTTAAAAGCCAATTCTTCTTCTAGCATTTGTTTCTACAATATTTTTAAAAATACATAAATCGCAAAATAAAATATTAAAAGACCCAAAGAATTATAAGTTCCTAAATTGGTTTGTGTTGGTGCCTACAACAAGTAGGTTCTTACAATAAATGCTAATGAAGTCAATTTTAGAGATGCCAGGCTGAAAAATGCAATTACGAACAAGGGGAGATAATTCCGTATTATCCCAATATTGTTATTGTTTGCCTTAAAGTAATAATAAAACAAAACAACCAAACGAAGCATTTTAATATATTCGGGAATTTTTAGGGGACAAATATGTAAAAATAATAATGCAAAAAAAGATAATATTTATAATTCATATATCATAAACGATGATGATGACGATGCCGCCGCTTTTCACGACGACCATGGCGACGTGACCTCTCTTGAACCGGTGTTCAGTGATTTTCGTGTCGTGCACGCCCCTTAAATACTTGACACCATGTTGAATGTATGCCATCGAAAATATTGTCATGTCAGTCAGTGGAGTTTATATTTCGAATACAACAAGTGTGTGTCTCCCACAGACAAACAGTCGGTAGGTTTACGTTCATCAACAATGTATTGCTCGTCGTCGTCTTCCTTTTAAACCGTGCCTGCCATCCGTAAACAGTAGACAGAATATCCCTTAAAAATGCTACTAGAATTCCTTCTGCTACAACAACAAAAACCAAACAACACTTGTGTTTTTCGTGTTACTGTTGTCATTGTGAACACAATCATTTTTTTTTCTATAATTTATTATTAATTTTTAATCTTATTTCAATTATCTTATTTATAGGCTAATATGAAATAGTATTTCTCTGTTGGCTTCAGTATTGTTAAATTAAAGTGGTTCGTGTTTTGTTTTCCTGCTCGTTTAGCCTGGTGCGTGGTGCTGGTGCGTTAATGAAGCACAAACGTTTTTGTGTTGCCATAGTTATATTTTTTATACTACTAAGCTCTACTTATGTAGTGAGCATTGTTGAAGTAAATACTGAAAAAAAATTATATACATAAAATATTATCTAATAAGTATATATATATATATATATATATATATATATATATATATATATAACATGAAAAACAAACTTCTCAGAAGCGGAACAGAACCGAATCAAGCACACCTTGTACATACAAATAGAGCGTTATAACAAATATTTTAAATGCTAAACAATAAGTCTCATAAAAACATACATACATACATTATGTGTGTGTGTGTGTGTGTGTGTGTGTGTGTGTGAGCTGACATCTATATGCTGTCAAATAAACCAATCAGTTTTTATTTATAGTTTATCATAGTAATTTATCTTTTTAATGATCGTAAATAGGCTACGTTTTGTTTAGTTGGGGAAAAATGAGTATTCATTAAAAGGCGGTTATTTTTATGCAACATAGCGACTAAACAACAATGATAAAACTTACTTTCACTTTCAGTTAACAATATTATTAATCTCCATGTCTATATTATGACATGACTTGTTGTGTGCCTATGTCTCTCGCCTTTAAGTGACTTACACATATTTTTGGTTACTATTAATCGCTTATTTATTGAAATAAAAATGCAATAGCATAAAACACCAAACATAATTTTTTAAATGATAATAGTTACGATATTATATTCACCAGAATAGAGTTTGGTTTGTCCATAAACAAGTCAATCATTTTAATTTGTTGTACTCTTAATTACTTCATGGTCATTCAGAATTATAAAAGAATTTGGAAGCATTTAAACTATCGACTAGGAAGTCATTTCTGGTTTTAAAATTTTAAGCAAATCCTCGTGTATTATAAGATTAAAAGTTCTGGAATTGCTTCCATCCAATAATTTTATAAACAAAGATTAAAACATTATTATTTTTTTTAAATTAGAGTTTTTATAACAATTTGGATCAATTAATTATTTAATGATCAAACGATACAACAATAATTTAATTTAAAATTCAAAATTTCATTTAAAAGAAAACCGAAACAAAAACGAAAACAAAAAGAATCCCGGCCAACGCCAGGTAGGTACAACTAGTATTCTATAATTTAAATAAAGCAAATAGTCTCCATCCGAAGATCACCCCCTTTTTTCTTTATATCAAGCGATAATTGGTCCATTAATGCATCATCAGTGGCACTGGCACGGTTGAAAAATACCGTTGTCTTTTATTTATGAACACAAATGAATCCGACTGCTGAAACAATTTAATTCTATCAAGATATTACTTTCTAATTGTCAGTTTAAAGACTTCAAAATCACTTTCTAATGTAGAAGGCATCGAAATAAACACCGTTTCCGGTCGGGTTCGTTTCGTTATTATAGATACAAAATGGCTGTCTCCGTCACCGTATAAAATTTGAAAGTGATCTTAGTTGGAAAATAATTTCTGGTTATAACTAAAATTTATAGGACTAAATAAAGAATTATGGTTTCAAAGTAGAGAAAACAACATTTTTCGATCGCACCTCTATTGTATCAATTAACCGGAAAATATTTCGAAAGTACAACGTAAACAGAACAACTGGTAGTTGACAATAACAACAAACGCGCGGTACATTTTTACTTTCACTTTCGTAATCAAATTTAGTATCCAACTAAAATGCCACTAGTTGAAACAAAGACGATAGTAACAGTAGTGGGCGTTGTTTTATTTATTTATTTATTTTCAACCACATAAGAGAATATACTTTTTATTGGCAAGTTCAATCGAACATTTATTTTTAAAAGAAAAAGGAAACAAGAAGTTTACAAAAAAATGCGTAGGTGAAAAAAAAAACAAAAAAAAAACAAAAACGATTTCATTGATTTTACTATTTCGAAATTTTGGAGTGGGTGGATGTGGTGTCCAACGTTTAAAGCATTTCAAAGTTAATCAAAATAAAATATTGATGGTAATCTAATACGGAATTAGCGGAATTCTCTCTTGAGAAAAATTGGAAATTGCATAAAAACGAGAAACGAAGAGAAATCGCGCGCGTGTGTGTGTGAGTGAGTGAGTGAGTGAGTGAGTGAGTGAGAGAGAGAGAGAGAGAGAGAGAATATATGTGTGTGAAAGAGAGAATGCACACACACGTGAGGGAGAGAATGCATGAGTATGAGAGAGAAAATGCATGTGTGAGAGAGATAGAATGCGTGCGTGAGAGAAAGAGAGATAGATTGCATGACAAAGAGAGAGAGAGAGAAACCTTAAGAAAGAAATCGTGAGAAGTAATATAAGGGAAAGAGAAAAAGAAAAGCTAAAAAGAAAAAAAAAGAGAGAAAGAGTGGGGAAGAGAAAAACAGAGAATGTATGCAAGATAGAGAGAAAATGCGTGAGAGAGAGAGAGAGAATGAGAAAGCTTGAGGGGAAAATAAGAGAAAGAGAAAGTACAAAAAGTGAAAAAGAGTAAAAAAGAGAGAAAGAGTCGGTAAGAGAGAGAGAGAAAGTGGGAAAGCGTGGAAGGGGTACGACGATGGCAAAAGACGAGGAGGAGGAGGAGGAGGAGGAGGAGGAGGAGGAGAGAAAGTTGGAAAGAGATATAGGTGGAGAGAAGACTGAGGGAAATAAAGGAAAGAAAATAAAAATAAGGGAAAGATGTAGATAGTAAAAACAAAGGGAAAGATGGGGTAAAGGATAGAAAGAAAGGGAGAAAAGAAGAGGAAGGAAACAAAAATGAGAGGGGAAGAAAGGTAAAGAGCGATAGAATGAGTTAGACACAAGGTCTTTTTTTTTAATATCAGCTTAGTGAACATTGCATGCATGATAAAATATTGGCATAAAAATTGTTCGTGTGTAGATCACATTAACGAAAATAGTTTCCTGGCCAAAAGAGAAATGTGAACGCATAACCCTAACGAGACAGTAGATTAATCTGAATGGATTTAAGTCTCTATCTGAGATAAAGAAATCGTTTAACTTTTATGAAACAAAGAATGGATATGAAATTTAAGTAATAAATTTAAACAATGGTTAAGATGCATTCACTTAATCTGTGAAATGAAAATTCTTTGTCATACTTAAGCATCACAGACCGACGAAAATGCTTGGTCAAACTTAAGCATCGGAGATCGACGAAAATGCTTTACCAAACTTAAGTAAAAAATAAATTCATATAAATTAACACTTTACGACTTTCTTTTACTGGCTTAATAGTATTGATCTCCCCCCCCCTACTCCCATCAATTCTTCCTAGAATCAAGTACTTACAAGATAAACTATATGAAGGTTACTAAAATCCACAAGTAAAAAAATGGTACCATGGAATTGACTGGATTTGAACTTGACACACTCAGGTCGTCAATCTGCAACGCTATGCACTTCACCATTGTTACTTCTCTCTAACTTAACTGCGACAGAATGACCAGACTTCTTACAATTTGAACACTTCTATCTCACAGAAGAGATGTTGTGAGTTTGTCTCTGCTTTATCGTTATTTTCATGGAAAGTGTTCG
This sequence comes from Euprymna scolopes, assembly GCF_053919585.1. Taxonomy (NCBI): domain Eukaryota; kingdom Metazoa; phylum Mollusca; class Cephalopoda; order Sepiida; family Sepiolidae; genus Euprymna; species Euprymna scolopes. The sequence goes on along the minus strand of NC_136489.1, from coordinate 93,421,734 downwards.
ACTGAGTTTCAATCTATGGTACCCTCTTGCCAAACTTTCACAAGAAACACTCGTCTAGCTGAAAACACTATCAATAATTCCCCCCACTCTTTATCTGTGCCTAAACCTAAACGTAGATTCCATGAACAAAGCTTCTTTCTTAGAACTGCACGCCTGTGGAATTGTCTTCCGTTTTCCTGCTTTTCAGCTGCCTACAATATGGTTGTCTTCAAGTCCAACGCAAACAAGTTCTTGATGAGCCGTTCCACTTAAGTTAACAAATTTAGCGATTTTCCATTACTAACGATTACTATATTGACAATTGACTACTGTACACTCTTAACCCTTATCCTCGGGTGGTCTCTGGGCCTTGATAAGTAATTATGCCTCTATAAAAAAAACCCCAAAACAAACAAGCATCTATTCAGTTTGTGTTCAGACTAACTTATTTGGAACATCTTTTTTTGCTACTAAAATCATTCAACTCATGGTAGGTGTCCGACATAGACATAGAAAACCTAAAATCAAGTCAAACTTATATTTCACTACTTGTTTATATTGTTTTGAACACAGTCACACAAGATGGCAAGTGTCTGTAAATTACTGTAATCATCAGAATAAAAAAAAAGGCAAGATACTTTCTCAAGATTCTTTGAAGGTGTGAAAGAACAAATAAATGCAACAAAGAAATCACAATGGCCAACATAAGATGTCAAAAATTACAGTATTTTTAAATTGTACACACATATTTTATTTACTTAATTGAGTTTTTATATTAAAATATGTAAATTTACTTTATAATCAATTTAATAGTGAAAATAAGATTAGTAAAAGAAATCAAAATAAAAAAAAAACAAATAATAGGTACTACTTCTGTTCCTATTTATTTGGTACACCACAAGGGTAGAGTGAGGTACAAGGTCGGTTATAATGTGAAGAAAATCCAGCTCCCCAGAAAGTGGTACTCTGGAAAAAAGAACCAAAATAAAAATTGCTTCAGTCTGGAAGAATTTCTCATTCACTGACTGAGGAACAGATACTACACTTTGCTCCTAATTAAAAAGCCAAGGAATGATGTGTTTAAAAGTTACAAAAGTTTATTTTGTCTTTTAGGATGACCTCTCATTTTAATCATCTCAACTTGACTCTTAAAATAAAACATTATTGCACAAAACATTTACACAATTAAGTCCGAAACTATTTAGGCATTGAAAACATACACATTCTTATTAAGTTATTAAATGAAAGAACTTAATTTAATGAGAAATGGAGAACGTCGTGTTAGACTCGGTGATCAAAAATATTCATGACTAGGTTCTGCTTTGACAAAATACAAAACCGATTTAGAAATCTAGTGGGCAATGCCCTTTTCTTCTTCCTACTAGCTCTTCTCCACAGAAGAGATGTTGCTAGTCTTTCTCTACTCTATTGTTATTTTCATGGTAGGTGTTCGACTGAGCTTCAATCTATGGTCTTCCCTTGTAAAACATTCACAACAAAAACTCATCTATCTACAACCACTGTCAATTATTTTCTTTTATCTCTCTCTAAAACTAAATGAAACTTCCATGAGCAAAGTTTTTTTCTAGAACTGCCCATCTCTGCAACACACTATCACGGGGCTGCTTCCACACCAACTATAATATGATTGTTTTCAAGTCCAATGTAAGCATTTTCTCATTTATCCACCTTTTTAAATAATCAAATTCTAACCAATCACCATCATCATAACCAATTTCACTGTCCACCCAACGTTAATGCTTATTTTCGAATGGCCTTCGGGCCTTGATAAGTAGTGACGCCTTAATGTCAAAAAAATATTTTCACGTTTTTAAAGCATGTGATTAAACAACAGCTTTCAATTTGTTTACACAATCCTTTACATTATCATTAACCTCTATGATATCTTTGAAGTTGCACTGGTTGGGTAGTAGAGGGCAGACAAGTCACTACTGCATATCCAGATAGTTGGGTCAGTTCTGTCATCCCCATCTGACCATAACAGGTTTTGATTGGTCCATTTTTTTTCTCAGGTGGTTTAGTGTCTTCCACTAAACCCAATGCTGCTTCTGAACCAATGTAAGGTTACACAGTCTACGTCGCAAAGGAAACCAAGAATAGAAAAGAACTTCAACTCGCTTTTTCTTTGTAACAACAACATTTACTTCTTCATTGTTATGTTGCTGCTGTGATGTCCCTCACTTGATCATCTTCTTGAACATTATTCACATCTCTCACGTGACCTCAAATGTTATTCATATTTCATGTGATCGTTCTCTTTCTCCTTTTTATAGTCTTTTTTCTTTACCAATGATGTCGTCTCGCATGAATTTGCATACGTGCATTCACGCTATGTTACAGCAGGAGGATAGACGGATTCCCATGCCTAGGTGATATCAAAATATAAAATATAAAATTTGAGGAATTTTTCTTTTAATTCTTATTTTAGCTTATCTGAATCTGTTGTAATACTATATATTTTATTGCATAAATTATTTATAGGAATGTTAAATAGGTCGAATTCCTCTATCCAATAAGTTTTGTGAATTTATCATAGCAAAAACTTATTTTTTTCTTTTCCATTGAAGGATATATTTAAGCAAGTTTCACCCATAAACTTAAATCTGTTATCAGAAACACTTTTTGCAATTTTTTTTTTTTTTTTTTAGTTAATTAATGTTTGGAAATTTCATTTTTTTCCAAGTCTTAGCATTAATTATAATTAAGTCTTACCCAACCTGGAATTTTTTTTTTATTACTGAGACTTATATTAATGTATTTCTTGGAAATTTGTCAATAGTTGTCTATTCAGCCATGTACTGTGCAACGTTTTTATTTTTTAAATTTTCTTTTTACTTCCTTACAGTTTATTTTATTTATTTATTTATTTTTTTTTTGCATCTACAGTGGGAGAAGTTATGTCTATCGAATCTACAAGCATGGTATTTTTTGTTTTTAAACAGTTTTGATATAAATGTAATTTCTCATAGCTGTAAAATGGATTCATTTAAAATAAGTATTTTTCTTACTTTGTGCCTTGTGTTTTTATTGTGTGAATATTTGTGATATCACGTTCTTCAATTTTTGTGTTTTCTACTCAAGTTTAGAATTCTTTGGCATTCTTCTATTAAATTTTGGAGAGTAATGTTTTGATTTTGCTTCATCTTCATTAGAAATCAGTTCCTCATTTCTTTTTCTGGTGCGGAAGTTAAGTCTTGCATGAATATTAGGCATTTAAACATGTCAGAGGTTATCTCATAACCTAACCTTTTCACAGTATCTATTTACACTGTTATCTTTTGACTCTTTGTTAATCAGGTTTAAGCATTGCCAACGAGTATTAAATGGTGAACTTTGTTCCCCAAATATCTTTGTTAATATTTGTACAGTTTCTTGGAACGTCACTTCACCGGGACACCTTGCCAGGATAAAGTTTGCATATTTTTCATGTTCTACTGGCCAAAATTTTCCTAGTAGTAATCTTATTATATTTTCATCATCCTAGTTTCTTTAATTCAGCAATAATCTGGGGGATTATTTTAATAGACATTATCTTTGAGGTAACTCAACAGATAAAATTTCGGGGATGGGTTAAAATCCGCGAATATTAAGCCCATTCAGGATCATACTCCTACTGATGAGACGATCACCAAATTGTCCTCCCCGTTTCATTGAACAGTTATAAAACAAAGACTGTGAAATACTAATGATTAAAACTTGGTGGAAAAGTCAAGCACTGACCAAAGTTTATTTGTACCAAACATGGTTCCAAAGCAGAAAATATCATGAACGTTTATTAACGATTCTATAATGGCATGTTTTTTTTATCATCCTATATTACAGATATATTGCGAAGCTTGCATGAGAAATGTTCTTAGTATTTATAGTGTGAACTTTAAAGTAAATTAGTATCAGCTTTAGGACTAAAAGGCAGTTCCTTGCATGGAATATCTTATCCATTAAAATAAAAGACAAGGATCAGTTTAGTTTCTGATATCTATGGAACATTTACAAATGATTGAATATAAAGGGAGATCAGGTAAATTTTGAACATCTTTTGGATGTATAAACTCAATTTATATGAATTAGCAAGTTATCAAATCTTGACTGGCTCAATTCTGTTTCACATGAGATTGTTGATCATGTTTTTTCTCTCTTATATATGCAATCAAATCCTGAATCTTTCAATTCATTTTTTTAAAAAATCTTTTTCTACCAATCCTATTGCTAAGGAAATCTTACATCTTATTTATACTTCCAACACGGATTCCAAGAACTCAATGTCTCTTCCAAAAATATAGAGGTGTAAAAATCGTTTATAATCATTTATTTTGCAAAACAATGGAAATCTAGTCACTGTTTTCATGAAAACAAAACTGACAAGGAAAGTAAAAAAATAAGTAAAATTAGCTTTTGAAAATTGCAAACCAATATTGTCGACACCTTGTAAATATTCACATTTTGACTACTACAGATTTGTGCGTTCTTAATATGTTAAGAGACGAGAAAGCAATACTAGAGAAAGAGAGATAAGACTACAGAATCAGGTTACATAAACGATGGCTATTGATAATCACTGCTGCTCTCTCCTTTGTGGAACAATGAATAGAGATAGATATTTAAGGTTTAATTAAACCTTCTTTATCAAACAATATAAATGTATCTACTTCTTCACTGTATGCTTGACCCACAAATGCACGATGTACATGGATAATGTATTTTGCATAATCGTTCTTATATATATGAAAGTCGTTCCAAAAGTAAAGCCTCCTATATTTTTTAACTCAAAAAACACAAAAGTGATACCATCAAAACGAGCGACGTTTTGTGCTCCAGAATTTATTTTCTACATAGTTACCACCGTTCTCAGTATACTTTTGCCAGGAATTCAATGATGCATCTCTGCCTTTGACACACGTCCATGTCAGGGGAGTGCTTTCTTAGAGTCTCACACAGTCAATATCTTTAGAGAGATTAAACTTTCAAGTTATAAATGCATAAGTTCAGTCATCATAACGATGCAATATGGAATACCCTCTGATCCATTTGGACAGAATAAAAAAATAGAAGGAATTATTTTTGAACCCTCCTCCCTCATGTGTGTGTGTGTGTATATATATATATATATATATATATATATATATATATATATATGCACATCGCAGCTCGCAAAAGCCGTGACAGCCAACAAACTGGTTTGTTGGCTGTTATGGCTCTTGTGAGCTGCGATGCTGTTTAGCTGTGAAAATAATTATATAATCTCTCACATTCTGAATATATATATATATATATATATATATATATATATATATATATATATATATATAGTCATCCACATACAGTACTATTTCACTGTTTCACAACTCATCAGTGCGACTAGACAGGCAACTACCACAAGCCAGGATCGAAACCTGACTGCCTGTATGACAGTCAAGGCTCCTAACCATTACGCTAATCAGCGGCTGCTGTGCGGGTCGTGAATTAACAATGTTTTGACACCGTCCGAAATACCTAAGTTCGATTTGTTTACACAAAGAGCATCACTTTATATGCTAATGGTAATTCGTGTATCACTTATATATATATATATATATATATATATATATACTCGGATTTTTTTATATTCAAAAGTAATGGACTAATGAATTCAACGAGGTTGTTAGATAGTGCTCAATAAAAAGAGCTGATAATACTTGTTTATTGTTATATAAACATGCTCACATCCCGCTGCTACAAATAGCCACTTGTTTCAATCAAACAACAGATATCATCAGGCAGCGACTTGACTATTCAAAAGTTCAATGAAAATAAAGATTATTCATTGAACTTTTGAATAGTCAAGTCGCTGCCTGATGATATCTGTTGTTTGATTGAAACAAGTGGCTATTTGTAGCAGCGGGATGTGAGCATGTTTATATAACAATAAACAAGTAATATATATATATATATATATATATATATATATATATATATAGCCGTCTCAGGATGGGTAAAATTGATTTTTCAAACAGAACAGTTTTGCACCAATTTTATGTCCACTTACAAAGATTAAAATCAAGATAAAATGATATTAAACCTTGTGTCTATAATCCTTATTCTAACTTTTATGAAAATGCATTACATAATTTTTATTCTCGAAAATGTCTAAAATTTAAGGCTTAGGGATTTTAAGAAAAAGTTTAAGTTCACGGAATCTTGCTTAATTGGTGTTTAATGAGTGTTGATCAAATTTAATGAATATCTGAAATATTTGAACTTTCAATAACAGGTTGCGTTCATATTATACCCCCTAAAAACCTTTAAAATATTACAAAAAAACTAAAATTTAAAGAAATTTTATGTCTCTATACTTACTGATAGAATTTTACAAAAATCGGCAGTATCTGAATTTTTATGAACGGTTTCCACCCTCTTTTTCATAAAACTAAATATAGTCCATATTACTCGCTCATAACGCCTAGTAGATATGTTTCAAAATTCATAATGGTTGGTAAATTAGTTTAAAAGTTAATGTTGTACATACAAATATGCAGACATATACACATACCTAATTTTATATATATCATGAAATACAACTTGCATTAAAGTAAACTCAACAAAAAACATTAGACTAATTCTTCTATAATTTGATTGGTTGTTGAGTTTTATACAATATGTATATTAGGTCATTATTTTTTGCTGAGACTACACATATGGTTCGTATATAAATAGTTTGTAGGCGTATATTTTGTAAATAAACAATCTGTAAATGGCATGAAACCTGGGAAATAGATTCTTTGCACAACAGCGGGTAACAAGCTATTTAGTTTGATGTTTAAGTTTATATAAAAAAAAATGGAAATGAAAATATATGTAATAGTTTATGTTAATAAAAAATATATATATAAACGATTTTGAATATTAAGTTTTAAAAAACATTAAATTATAAAGCCAATCTATTTATATAAACACACACACACACACAAAATAAAAAGCTACCTAACATACAAAAATGAAAACAAAAAGGAAAATCTAATCCGTGGTTTCGAATTCAAACACATTTTCCAAGATTTAAAAAATTTGATGACGGTTGATATTTTTACATGAGCTGCTAAAAGAAAACTGATTTATCTCGATTGGTTTATGATAAACTGTTTTCTAATCCATCTCTTGTTTTTTTCGAACTTCAACATTCTCATTACTGTTTGTTTATGTGAAGAATTGTTGTTAAGTGGGACTTAGTATTTATGAATTCCGCCATTCTGGGCTGACTTTTGAATTTCAACCATTTATTAATGACAAGATTATTCGGTTGCCATCATAGTGTTGTATATTACAGCCCATTTCATAGCACAGTTAAGAAACATGATTGCAGTACTACTGAATATGTTCGAGTTTCAGAGATTTTTTTTAGGAATTTAAGTTAGTTATATCTGAAAATACATAGAATAATATCTTGACTCATATCGGAGGACATGATGTGTTGAAAGACAAATGAGGATACGAAAATGAATCATATCTTTTATCAGAAATCTTAATTTCCTCTTCGTTTTGTTTTTAATATTTATCAATACCGTATTATTTAAATTATTTGGACTACTATCCTCATCTTTAATTTTATTCTCACAATGAGAATAGTAGTTCAAATAATCCAAATTATCCTCATCTCCGAAAATTCCTAAACTTATCAATTTTCTCAACAAAAATAAAGCATTTTCCATATATATATCATTTAACAAATCTCATACTCAGGTATGGGTTCTATGCATTTCCAAATATAATCGACTTAATTTCCTTAACACATCCCTAAAAATCAAACATTTTCAATAAGTTTCCAGCATGACTGTACCATAATATTACCTGTAGCATAAAACGTAATCATGCCTTTGACAAAATACAAGAAATAAACACAGCAAATATAAATTTGTAGCATGCACACCGTGATAGAAATGAGATAGATGAGGGTCTTTTGTTTTTGTTTATCATGAATCACCCCAACAAGTAAAAATTCAAAGGATATATGAAGAATAGTCAATACATTGTGGATGCGTTATCGGCAGCTCCCATAACTCTCGCTTCTCCTAATTTGTCCCTCAGTCCTCATTTAGAATGAGTGATTTTTCTGACAAAGGGATATCTCGAGAGAAGACCCTACATTATTCTATATGTGCTTCCGGGTTGCACTGCATTTATATTTGCCCTCTATTGCCCCCATAACAGCAGAGTTACTATCATATTTGAGAAAACTGACCACATCCTATCTGCTCATCCTTCAACTAACATTCACGTTTGTGGAGACTTCAATGTTCACAATGTGGAATGGTTAGCCCACTCAAACAAGAGAAATGACGAAGGGAAGTTCTGTCATGATTTTTCCTTTGTTTATGAGCTAACTCAGATTGTTTACAAACTCACCCATGTACCCAACACTGACGGTCAGTATGCAAGTCTCCTAGACCTTTTTCTCACAACTTGTTCTGAGCTTATATTCATCTTCTGTTTTGTCTTCACTGTCCACTGGGATCTTCCGACCACTCGGTTGTATTAGTGAAGATAAAAACGAAATGTAATAAGTCTTCAGATGTACCTCTACAACGTACCTCTCAATACTGTATGGCTGACTGGGATAGCTCTTGTACATTTATATCAGATCTACCTCTGTGTTCCATGTTTAAAAAGAATGTGTCCTCTTTAATATAAAATCTGACAGAATGGTTAATTGTAGATATAGACCGCTTCATAACCTTCAAAAATTCCAACGAAAACCTAACAGCCAGTCGTGATTCTTTCCAGAATGTGCTGCTGCTATTGCGCACAGAAATCACTTTTTCCATTGCTTCCAACGTAACAGATGTACCGAAACTAAAGCTGCTTTCAAGACTGCCAGCAACTATTGTAAAAGAGTAATAAAGAATGTGAGAGAGTTGTATGCTCAGTCTGTTAAGTCTAAAGTAGCTAAGCAGCAGTCTGGTTTCCACCAGTGTTGGCAAATAACAAACAGGGTCCTGAACAGAAGTGTGTGCTCTATCCCAACCATCATCAATACACCTGAGGTAATCTCGTCATCATCGGACAAAGCCAAACTCTTTGCCAAGAACTTTGCAGCTAATTCTACCCCATGTTGTCAATGCCAATTCCTCCTGTATCTGAAAACACGCTATGTGATGTATAAATATTTGTGCGTGATGTTGCCAAGCTAATCAAAAACCTTGATTCTAGTAAAGCAATTAGCTCTGATGGCATTCCAATTATAGTGCTGAAAAAGTTTCAACCAGAACTAGCTTCCATACTTAGAAAGCTGTTTAAGTGTTGTCTTAAGGAGAATTGCTTCCAATACCCTGGAAAACCTGATCAGTATACCCTGTATTTAAGAATTCAGGTGATCAGTTATCTCCCTCTTAGTACAGACCAATAATTCTCCTGCGTATCATGAGTAAGTTGCTTGAATCTGTTAAATAGATAAGTAGTCAACCACTTCAGCAAAAATAACCTCCTTAGTGACATGCAATATGGTTTCTGTTCTGCTAGATCTACAGCAGATGTGCTAACGGTTATATCTCATAGGATTAGTGAATCTCCTGACGGAGGCTTCCTTTCTAGGGCAATTGCTTTTGACATATCAAAGGCCTTTGATAGGGTATGGCATCAAGGTCAACTCCACAAGATCTTCAGCTATGGTTTAGCTAGAAATGTCTTCTCAATTATTAAATCATTTCTCTCTGATAGGTTCATAAGAGTAGTGGTTGATGGACAGAAATCAGAAGCTCATAGTATTCCTAATCTACATCAATGATTTCCCAAATCACATCCTAAGATCATTTGTAGACATTTATGCTGATGACACTACCATCTATGGCAACATTTCAAAGGCCGTAAATGATCAAGTTTTCTCTGATTCTCTCTCCTCTGTTCTTGAGCACATGGTGCAATGAGGAAAGAGGTGGCTGGTTAATTTTAATACATCTAAAACCAAGGTTCTATCTTTACATCATCAATGCTCTGATCCCCGTCCGGCATCAATTGGAATGAATGGCTCTCATTTTGGGGAGGCTCCACGTTTTGATAAACTTCTGGGTCTTACCTTTACTCCTGATCTGAAATGGAACACGCACATCAAATTCGTTGCTAAGATCGCTGGAAAAATGTTGGGATCATTCTACCGCTCCAGTAGATATCTCACTGCTGATGCAATTCTCTATCTGTATAAAAGCCAGGTATGTTCAAGGATGAAGTACTGTTGCCACATCTGGGCAGGAGCTTCTAGAAGCAGCTTATCCTGCCTTGACAGAGTTCAAAATAGACTTCATAGCCTAGTGAGAGATGCCTTTTTCACTTCCCTGCAGTCTCTTTTCCACAGAAGAGACATTGCAAGCCTGTCTCTGCTCTATCGTTATTTTCATGGCATGTGCTCTGCTTTATCGTTGTTTTCATGGCAAGTGCTCATCTGAGCTTCAATTTATGGTTCTCCATTGCCAAACTTTCATGAAAAACACCTATCTAGCTGAAACTACTATTAATAATTTCCCCCACTCTTTATCTGTGCCTAAACCTAAACATAGATTTTATGAACAACGCTTTTTTTCTTAGAACTGTACGCCTGTGGAACTCTCTTCCATTTCTCTGCTTTACAGCTGATTACAATATAATTGTCTTCAAGTCCAATGTAAACAAGTTCTTGATGAGCCATTCAATTAAGTAATCCAATATACCAAATTTCCACTACTAACGATTGCTACGAACCCATCCAACAACATATGAAAATTAGACACGTTTCTTAACAAGAACTCTTCCATTGATGCTAAAAAGTATTTTAAGCTAAAAGCAGTAGAGAATGAGGCAGACGTAAACGAGAATGTCTTTCAGAATAAACATCCCAAACTCTCTATGTTAAGAACGGCTTTCGGAATAAACATCCCTCAATCTCCACATGTTAAGAATGGCTTTCGGTTCTTTGAAATTTTTTCAGTAGATTATTATTGATTGGACACTAGTATATGGGGGAGGGGGTGATTCTCGTTCAGGTCCGATGAGAATTATATAGATTGGAAAGCAAAACAAAAGTCAAAGGATGTTCATACTAGAATTTAGAAATGGCTTTCTATTAACTAAAAAGCTTGTGTTAAAATATTTGCTAAAGTCATGGAGCTTTTATTTTTATTATTTTGAAACATTTCAAGAGATTAAAAAACTTTCTTTGGGTTTTGGCAGTAGTGAAAGAAAATTTCTCATGTTGGATACTTTTGTAATTTGAAAATTGAATAACATAAATATAAAAGAATCCTGGGAGAAAAATGTTTTTCCAATTAAAACATATATACATGTGTGTATGTATGAGAGAGAGAGAGAGAGAAATATATATATATATATATATATATATATATATAGAGAGAGAGAGAGAGAGAGAGAGAGAGAGAAAGAGAGAGAGAAAGAGAGAGAGAGAGAGAATCATAGATATATATAAATATATATATATATATAAAGTACAGAAGGTTTTTGATAGGACAAGAGTGCATTTGAAAGAAATGTTTCTGGTCAGAGTATAATTGAACCATACTTGACTTTTGAAATTTATACTTTAATTCAAGCCATTATATAAAAATAATTTTATAAAATCAATAGTAGGTTCTCTACAGTGCAATGTATCATGGACTAAGTCATTGTGGGGAGACCTGTGAAGCTTCTCTCCAGTTCACCACGGTGGGTTCCTGACTAGAGTAGGCAATCAATTGAGTTGATTGAACAATTAAAGTGTGGAACATTCGTTGATCTTCATTAAATCCTAGGCAACGTTGTTTTTTTTTTTATTAATATAATATGTGTAAGGGTGACACATATATTGCTCTATATAATCGATGTGATAGAAAAAGGATTTAACTGATAAAAATTAATGAACAAATGAAAAAGCCATATTTGTTAAGAAAAAGAAAAGGATACAAAGATGAGTTATACAAAAAAAAAAAAAGAAAAGAACTCTCAAGCAATGGCGAGTACTAATACCTAATTATGTATTTAAGTATGCCTTAGTTTCAATACAAACTTAAAATATGATTATTTCTATATACGTTTTAAAATATAGATCAACTTTGTGTTGATGTTAAATTAAAAAACAAAAAACTCCAATAAATACATATACACGAATACAGAAAACAAACAGGTTTTCATTTTTATATGCATGACTAGACTACTCGTGACCCATTCAGTTACGATCATTAACAGTGATTTTATTCGAAAAGTCATAAACTGTGATATATCTAGGCATAGAAAAGAGAACTTGAATGCCTACTAGACACTATCCTCGAATGTCTAAGGTATCTCTGTATATTGGTTTGTCAGGACAACCTGTCATGAGGATATTTCACCCTACAAGTAAATCCTGACTAAATATTCAAAATAACATAGCATTTACGTCACAAATAAAATTCCTCTCGATATGGCTATCCTACACAGGCTTATATAAGGATCGGTGCACCTTCTCCATGTCATGTGTTGTTAAGCTGGATACTCCACTAGACTAGCTGAGTTCTTATCAGTTTTTTGGGTGAAAATTTGGCTTCCAAGAGGTCAAAGTTGAAAGAGTTGACCTTTGTAGACTCTACCAAACTCCTCCGCCAATTTTGGGTTTAAACACTCGAAATTTTATATGTAGATTACCTGGACAGAAGTCAAACTTTTTAATATATATATATATATATATATATATATATATATATATATGCACATAAAGTTATGAATAGTACGTAGGGCCTGAGCAAAGCCGAGCTGAACTGCTACTACTACTTTTTTTTTATTTTGAAAATTCTGTTTATTAAACAGCATTTTTTTTTGTTCATTTGCTCATTCAAGCTGTTTTCCCTTTGTAAAGTTGATCACAGAGTTAACTAGGTAAATAATAAGATGTATTTCATCCTTTAAATGAATGGTTGGTAATTTAATAAAGTAATTTAGTAAATATATAATTTCTTTTAATAAAGTAAATAAATTCACTTGATAATAAATTCTGAAAATGTCATGAAGATAATTTTGATTTTTTTAATGGATTTCTTTTCAATCATGGGTAAAGTTCATCTTTTGGTTAAAAACAAATTACATTCGTTGCACGTCTTTAAATTTATCTATCAGGAGATTCTTTTAGCATAACTAATGTCTGTTTTATGAAATACTAGCGGGAATACCCGTCGTTGCCCGGGTGTTTGGAGGTGTGTGTGTGTAAGGGGGGGGGGGTAAAGTAAAGAATAAGCGAAGTAATAACTCTGTTTAAATATCAAACAAAAACGATGTTAAACTTCTTAAAAAAATCGGAAACACCAAAACAAAAAACAAAAAAACAGCGAACAAACGTAAAACTTCTTTAAAAAAAAAATCGTAAAAACAAAAAGCAGAAATAAGGGGAAAAAATGATGAACGTGTTCGGAAAAACAAAAACAAAAAAACACAGCGAAAAGCGAAAAAAAAAATGGCATAAATAGCCCTTTGATTCGGTTAAGTCCATGGTGCGTTTCACCCAGTGGAAAGCATAGAACGAAAAGGAACATTAAAATTCCATTCCAGTTTTTTTTAAGCAACTACAAAACGAAATAAAGCGAAAAAAAAAAAAAGGCATCATCCAGTAGAAAGCATAGAACGAAAAGGAACATTAAAATTCCATTCCAGTTTTTTTTAACAACTACGAAGTAAAGAAAACCCAAACCGGCGTTCCATCGTAACTGTCCCTTGTGAACAATCCCGAAAACGGTGTAAGTGGTAGCGGGGGAAGGAGGAATTAATTAGAGAGAAAAGATTTTACTACTTCCATTGATTTTAACCGATTGTGGCAGTTAACTCTCAGCAGAAAAAATATAGGAATCTATGATTATCGAGGAAGTGGAGAGGTAATATGCCTATAACACACCTCAGATATTGTGCTGCAGTTTGTGCATATTACATTTGCATGAAATCTCTTGATTTTTAATCCTATTTAGGTCAAAATCATAGAGGAAAAATGAGTTTATTTTACATATATAGGGAGGAAGGGAAGGGATAAGATACAATAATTCTTTATAGATAATGCAGAAATAAAGATTCCTATTATTTTGCTACTTACTTTACGTGTGTTTATTGTGTGTACAAACACACTGGTGAAAAAAGATGAAGTATAGTCTCAGAATAGATACTACACTTTGCTTCTAGCCAAAATTATTAGAGTGATTGAATCAGCGTACAATGGGAGAGGAAGAGAGAGATAGACAGAAACTTAGTAACTATAAGGGATGAGCCTCTTGGTCGGTTAATTGCAAATTATGACTAATTAAACGAATTAAAATGAAATTTGTTTTTCAAACTTAATTCCCAAATTAAAGAATATTTTAGCATGTATTTTCTGTGATATGGTATTTATTTCTCTCCCACAGTGAGAAATGTAACAATATTCAGAAAGTAGGATTGAAAGGTCAGCGCTCCTGAGGAGGAGCATTCTGATCTGTAAAAACTACCTGGTAGACCCAGTAGCAGTGCCTCAGGCGATTAGGGATAAATTAACCCCTTCTCAAAGAGAGAAGGCACAGCCTGAGAGAGTGGACATTCTAGAACTACACTAGACCAGCATCATACTGCAATCAACAGGGAAAAAGCCATTTCAGAAATGGCCTACACCCTGTTGATTTTTGTGCCAAGGTAAAAACTCCAGCAACGCTGAGGTGCAAAGATGACAGAATGTTGTTTAACATAGCTTTAGTATAATAATAGGCAACATACCACTGTGTCAACTATTAAACATTATAAGTCAGCAGAATAGTTAGAAAGGTTCATTTTCCAATTAATGCAACTCATTTGAATCATTATTGGTGATCATATAATTTTCTTGTCATAGCATGTTGATCCCTTCCACTCTGTCAAATTCACTCGGTATTAAATCCTCAAAAGATATTTATAAATGTCAAAGTAGCTATTAAAAGTCACCAAGATGCTATGAAATTGACTGCTCTTAAAATCGATATTTCACTGTTAGGTGTGAAAAAAAAACCCTACATATGTTGAGCTTTTATTTTTGTCTTCTTCTCCTTCAGGGAGGAGATATGTATTTTTAATGTTATGTTGATAAAATAGATGTGTATAAGAACGAGGAATGTAATAAAAAAAGGACAAGAAGGCGGCTAATATAAACACTACAACAAACATTTATTTATGAAAATTAAACGTAGTTATGCAAAACCTTAATAACCTTGTGAAGAAATCAACTTACACTAAATCGTGTAATTTGTGCAAATTAAAATATATGTGCTTAAAAGGTAATAATTTAAAAGTTTGTACAGTGATAAAACTGAGGTGAAAATATTTTGGTTGAAATAAACTCGGCAAGTAGAAGGCTCCTGCTGAGTATGTAACTTTAAAGAATTTAGCTGTGAGTTGTTTCAAGTAATGACTATTTTATGCAAGGAGTATATGCGTTGTTTCAACTGTGTCACTGTATATATTATCGTGGTCATGCATAATTGAATACAGGACTGAAGAGAATATATGTTTATTTTTTATATAATAAGACTCCCAGTAGTTTAGTGTCAAATATTTAAATGATTTTTTAAAATCTCTTCTCGTTTTTTTTTGTTTTTTTTTTACAAGGCAGTCACCACTTATCAAGACCCGAAAGCCACTCAAGGATAAGGATTAATGAATGTAGAGTAATGGTGTAGTAATCATTAATAGTGTAAGTTGGGTACAATTTGATCATTTAAGGGGACGGTTCAATAAGAGCTTGTTTACATTAGACTTGAATGCTACCATACTGTAGTTGGCCAGGAAGCAGGCTGATGGAACTGTGTTCCACAGGCAGGCAGTTCTAGGAAAGAAGCTTTGTTCATAGAATCTGCATTTAGATTTAGGTACAGATAGAGAGTGAGGGAAACTGTTGCCAGTGGTTGTAGCTAGACAAGTGTTTCTTGTGAAAGTTTGACAAGAAGGAAGCATATATTGGAGTTCATACAAGCGCTTGCCATGAAAATAACGATAGAGCAAAGACAGGCTTACAATATCTTTTCTGTAGGAAAGAGGTGGTAGGGAAGAGAAAAGGGCATTACTTACTAGGTTTTGAAACCAGTTTTGAACTTTGAACTTATCAAGGTAAGATAGTGCTGCCAAGCAGCTCCTGTCCAGATGGGGTAATAGTACAATATAACTCCTATAATTTGAACATCCGCTTTGTTCAAATTAGAGGATACTGTTCAAATTTCATGATAAAAAAATGTGCAGCAGTTAACGTTAATTTTCTAAGAATTAAGAAATAGTAAATGAAATTCATTGCTATATGATACTTCAAGTATATATTAAGTTGAGTTTATGATATATTGCAAGTAAGAATTGATGAATATTATTACCAGGAACAAAACATTGAAAATAAATTAAATCTACTCTTACTTGTTAGGTATTTATTACCTAAGTTATCATCTACAGAAACCATACATTTATGTAAAATACAGTTTTTTATTTATTTATTGAATGAGTCTCATTGCAGTTTCTATTTTCATCGATTGACCTTTCGGACGCTGCCATTGTATTCCATAAGCGATCACAAAAATCTACAATTTTTTGGTTCTGTTGCTTCTTTATAATTATATCTCTTGCAAAACATAGTTGTCACTAAAGTAAGGACTTTTTTCTAGAAATTTTATAATCGTCTCCATAGACTTTTCTGCATCATCCCATGATATTGCTTCATCAGAGTGTTCTTGGTTATTTACATTAGGGTCAAGAGAATGGGAGCTGTCGCTATTTTCATCACCATTACTGCCTTCAGGATATTGATCAGTAGTTTCCTCATTTCAACATCATTTGAATTAAGTGATTTAAGAACTGCGTGGTTGGTCGGTAACCGTTTGGTTTCAAGAATTTTTTCTAGACCAGATGTATTC
Source organism: Euprymna scolopes (assembly GCF_053919585.1). Lineage (NCBI taxonomy): Eukaryota > Metazoa > Mollusca > Cephalopoda > Sepiida > Sepiolidae > Euprymna > Euprymna scolopes. The sequence continues at coordinate 93,404,896 of NC_136489.1, read as the reverse complement.
TCTGATTCTTTCAGTTCAGAAGCCTTTGGCGTTGGGCATAATTTTCCCCATGCTTTTGTTAATGTGCTTGCTTGAACTTGATTTCATGCACTTGCAAGAGAAAATATGGCATCTTTGATAGTAAAATGGCACTGAAAATCGCTTATACTCAATGTACTATTTATCATATTCATCATGAAATCATTTCTATAGAAACATTTTAAGTTCCAAATAATCCCTTGATCCATAGGTTGGATGAGAGAAGTCACATTAGGTGATAAATAGCACACAAAAATATTCCTGCAAGATGACTGATTCTGACTCAAGAGGATGTGCTCTACAATTGTCCAACAGAAGCAAGCACTTTGAATCAGGTTTACCCGATTCAAGAAAACGCCTCTGGACAACTGACACTAATTCTTGTAAAAACCATTTTTGAAACAACTGTTTATTCATCCATCCATTTCGTGAAGAATAATAGGATACTGGCAAAGGCAAAACTCCTTTCAATGCTCAGAGACACTTTGATTTGCCGATGACAAGAAGTTTAAGTTTATGAGTTCCAGAAGCATTAGCGCATACCATCACTGTTAGTTTTTCTTTATTTAATTTGAATCCTTTTATTTTCTGCTCCTCGGATCCGACTAATGTTTTTGTAGGTAAGCACTTCCAATTCACGCCACTTTCATCAGCGTTGTAAACATCTTCTGGTGTTAAACCATAATCGGCAATTATCGTCTTGAATTTGTCACAATAATTTGATGCTGCGTGTGTATCAGTAGACCGTTGTTCACCTGACATTGTTAATTGTCTTATACCATGTCTACTCTTAAAGCTCCTAAGCCAGCCTTCACTGAATTTCATATCTTCTGTGATATTCAACTCTTCCTTAAGAGATTTTTGGTTGTTCATCTTAGTGTTGCTTATTTAAATGTATAATGTATACTAGCAGTACTAACTCGGCATTTTCCAGAAGAAAAAGAAAAAAATGACTTCTTTATAAAAGTACTGAAATTAATTTTATTAACTTCAATTTTCTAATGAAATAATTTTCTAAAATTTTTAAAAAGTTTATCTTAGTACTTGACGTGAATTGATTAATAGCAAAGAGAAAATGATAATGTGTGATTAATGTGGAAACTTTTTTGCAACATTTAAAAATCTAACATGTATTTATTTTGTAGAAATCAAGTAAAATAACTCATAACATGTCTATATTTTCACTCTAACAGTTTTCTAAACTAAAATAAGTATTTTCAGAAAAAATTAAACCGAAATAAAATATATTTATGTTAATAACAGAGGAAGGAAAACACACATACACACACACATAAAATAGGCTAGTTTGAATCAGGTATCGACATGTCAGATAGCTTGTTACTTGGGTCTGACTTTGAAAAAGATAATTTTATACGTAGTTTTCTATCCTTATTATATACTCATCATCATCGCAGGCTTAGGATTATTAGACAATGGTGGCTATCCAAAGAAACATAGGTTATTTAGACAAACCGTAACAATGAAAGATTGATTTTCATAAATAAACGTGTAAAGAACTCATGCAAAGGTTTCAATAGACTGGAAAAGAAGAACTGATAATTAAAGCATTGAAGGAGAACAAGCAACAACTGTTGCTCTGCATATTAAATTATGTATCTATTATTATATTAAAGTTGTGCTGATCAATGTTTGTTTCTCGAAGGCTTTTTTCCTTTACATTTTAATCACACACGCGCGCGCACGCGCGTGCGCGCAATAATTACACGTTAAACTATTACTTAATTTTTGGGTTAAGTTACGTTTTTAAAAAATTCATTTCAATTGTTTTAATTAGCTGTAAAATGTAACTATCTCACCAAGACCCCGTCCTTTGCTAGGTATCTGTGTCATTCTCTTTCTTTCTCATTGTGTGTTGTTTAATGTGCTTGTTATTATTTTATACCCTGTCTCTCTCCCTCTCTCTATGTGTTTATTAACAGTCAAAAGTAATAAAGAAAAGATAAAATAAAAGAAGTTCACATTTAATCCATAGTTGGAGAGAAAAAGAGAAATATATATAGTAAGCAGAAAGAAACTAATTTCGGATTTTATTCTTTTATTAATCTTTTATATATATATATATATATATATATATATATATATATATATATATATATTATATATAATTTTATTTTCAAATATACATTCTGGCATTTATACTTATGCAATCAATATACTTCCTTATCTATTAGCTGATTTAGTCAATCTTTTTTGTAAAAACCTCATCTAAAAATTATTGATGACTTTTCCCGTTATCTAACAACGTCCAAAACAAAACTGGTTTCTATTAATCAGGTGTCATTTCTTAATACTCTTGTCACTACAACCATCTACAGTTTTACCAAATACAGATTTTAATTTTCACTGCATCACCGTTGCACTTTTCCTTATTTTGAACGATACTGCATATTGCACTCTGTTGAAAAGTAAACATTATTTCTATAATAGCAAATTGTGAAATGCTCCAGTTTTTTTTTACATGTAAACACATGACAGCTATAATTATGACATCATTCGTTAAAAATTGATAACCAATCAAAATCCTTTTTCTCGATGATAATACAAAGTCAAACGTGCATCCTGTTTTAACAATAATTTAAATAACGCTTTGCATTTGACACCAATAAACAACCTATTACATATAATACTAAACTTAAAACTAAGGCCAATTGTGATGGTTATATGAAAATGGAAAAAAGTACTTCAGAAATAAGTAAAAAGCACTTTGAATGGGCTCTTAAACTCAAAATAAATTTAAAAAAAAAAAAACATAGAAAAAAGAATTGCCTTAATGAAAATATTGTGCCTACATTTTTTTTTCGTTTTGTATATTAGAATATCCAGAAGTTTTAAAATACCTTAAAATGAATTGGATAACTATTTACAAAACATTCATATTTACAATATATTTTTCATATTTCCAATTATTAAAATCTTTAACATTTTTTTGTTGCCTTTGACCTCGACTGAATGTATATAATATTGAAGCTTATTTAAAGGTATGGCTGAAGATAAAATGAAATGCATTGTTTAGTCAGGAATTGAACTCGCCACATTCATATTATGAGATTTTTTGCACTATTTCTTGTCTCAATCCTCCTCCCACGTAATACATTCAGTGTGCAAAAAATCAACTAAGGAATATTATCAGTTCTATTATCACATACAATACATTTAAAATATTTAGAGGAATTGAAAAAAAAAACAGTAAATCAGACAACCTATTCCCATAACGAGACATTTTCTTTCTTTTTTTTCTTTATGCTTTCGATACCGATTTATTTATTTATTTTTATCTTCTTTCTTTCTTTGAACTTTCCAGTTTGAAGTGGGTTTTTTTTTCGTTTTGCTTTTGTTTTTTAACTTCAGATTCAGACGTTAACAGAGCATGTAGAATAGTTACTGTATATTATTTAAACATTCCTTTAGGTAAAACACTTTCAGATAAAAATTATTCTAAATAAGTTTTCTTTTTGTTAGAAACTTGAAACTTTAGGTACAAACTTGCAAGAAATGGCTCAATGTCCATCATACAAAAAAAACAGAGCTTAAAAACATATTTTTAAATGATAGCTTTTTAGCAAATTCCAAAGACTTTTATAAATCTTTTTATAATTTTTTTAAATCAAATTTATTTTAGAATCTATATTATAGAAAATGATTCTGGTCTGTTCTTTCTTTAAACCAAAGTTTGAAACAAAAATAAAAATAAATTAGAAACTTCTCATCAGAAATTCCATGAAAAATAGCATTCCAATAGGATATAGACAAATTATTAATTGGTATATTTTAGTTTCAAAAATATTTAAAAAATCATCATGGATCTATGTGCTATAATCAGAGAAGCTGTACAGTTGAGATTTTTCAATATCTCTCCCTCTCGCTCGCTCACTCTCTCTCTCTCTCTCTCTCTCTATATATATATATATATATATATTAGCTGTCCGGGATTGAATGATGATCAATGAATGTTTCACACATTTTTATTGTCATCAAAATTAGTGAAATCGCTCATTTTTCAATCAAATCAATTGATTGCCTGCTCTAGTTGGGGACCCATCGCGATGTATTGGGAGGAAGTTTCAAATGCCCCCCTTCCCAGTAACTTAGTCAACAATACATTGTAGTTTACATTGCACTGTAGAGAATCGACTGTTGATTTTATAAAATTATTTTTTTTATACATAATGGCTTGAATTAAAGCTTAAAATGCAAAAGTATCATACTTCAGTTGTACTGTAAACAGAAACATTCATTTCGAACGCATCCCGACCATATCAAATAACGTACTGTTGATTTTATACACCAGACACATTTGTTTGTGTGGTTATAAAACTTCTCAAATGCACTTGTGATGTTAGACTACGTAAAAATGGTAACTTTGGTCAAAATCAGATTGTTCTATCTTTAATTTTTTTTTTCAATTATCGATTTTCGATAATTATCGGAAGGATTCTGATACAAAACCTATCTAAGAACATTTCCAGACACATAGGTATATTTGTGTGAAATTTCAGAAACACCAGCCCAACCGTTTTGGAGTCTAAAGGAACGAACTCACAGACACGCAGAAAAAGTTTTTATATAGTGGAGAATAGATAACATAAATAGGTTAGCAAAATTAATCTAGAGCAAAAAACTAGAATCGATACCTGAAACGTTTCTGTTCTTGTTTTCTTTTAAGGCAGGTGGTGTTTGATTGACACTGATGGGAGGCCATGAGATAAAATAGTGTTTTGGTTTAAAATCCCCCAAAGTTTTTCATGATGATCTCTGCAATAATATTAAGACTTAGGTGAATTCTTAGAAACTAATTAATGCATTAATTTGGAGAGATTGACTGACTTACAAGCAAAGAAGTTTTCCAACAAAAGACTATATTTTTATATAGTTTTAAAGGTTGAAAAACTTCCAAGACAAATGGACGAACGTCATATTTAGATTATAAATCTTTGTATATCTATTTTTGTTTCAAAATTATTCACATATAAATCAGTAAATATAGATTTACTGATTTATATAACCCGGATGGTAAACGTGTTTTTTTTGGTGTTTTTTTTCATGGTGGTCACCACTTATCAAGGCCCGGAAGCCACTCAGGGATAAGGGTTATTGCATGTACAGTAATCAATGGGATAGTATCGTAGTAATCGTTAGTATTGGAGATTTAATAAAGTGTCTTGCTTAAGGGGGCAGTTCATCAGGAATTTGTTTATGTTGTACTTGAAGACATCCAAGTTGTAGTCAGGTGGGAAACAGGCAAACGGAAGAGAGTTTCACAGGCGTGCACTTCTAAGAAAGAAGCTTTGTTCATGGAATCTACGTTTTGATTTACGCACAGATAAAGAGTGGGGAAAATTATTGACAGTGGTTTGAGCTATATGGGTGTTTATTGTGAAAGATTGGCGAGGGGGGGGAAGAGATTGGAGTTCAGACGAGTACTTACCATGGAAGTAACGATAAAACAAAGACAGGCTCGCAACGTCTCTTCTGTAGGAGAGAGGCTGCAGGGAAGAGAAAAGGGCATCCCCCACACAGCCACAAAGTCTATTTTGTACTCTGTCAAGGCAGGATAGGCTGCTTCTAGAAGCTCCTGCGACAACAGTACTTCATCCTTGGACGTACCTGGCTTTTATACATAGAGAATTGCATCAGCAGTGAGATATCTTCTGGAGCGGTAGAAGGATCCTACCATTTTTCCAGCGATCTTGGCAACGAATTTGATGTGCATGTTCCATTTCAGATCAGGAGTAAATGTCAAACCCAGAAGCTTGTCAAAACATGGAGCCTCCTCAAGATGAGAGCCATCCATTTCAATTGATGTCAGATAGGGATCAGAGCATTGATGATGTAAAGATAGGAGCTTGGTTTTATATTCATTAAAAGTAACCAGCCACCTCTCCCCCCACTGTACCATGCGTTCAAGATCAGAGGAGAGAGAATCAGAGAGAACTTTTTTCATAATTTCGAGAATATACACCATTTTCAAAAAGAAAACAAACTAAAAGAAAAATTCACCAAAAAATGCTGTAAGAATAAAAAAGAAAACACTTTCATACTTGTTTACCAGCAATGCTTCAAGCAAACTACCCTTTTTTCTCTCTCTCTCTCTCTCTCTCTATATATATATATATATGGTATTATTTTCTTTAAAAACTACATCACCATGTCTGTGGATGTATCCGGATTTTATCAATTTGGATCTGAATGGTCTAAATAAATTGACTCGTCAGCAACTTTCTTTTTACAAAGACCTAGAGGAAAAGTCTTCAACAACATTGTGTGTATAGTTTTTAAAGAAAATAATTTACATTAGCTTTTGTAGAATCTATGAATTTTTTCAACTAACTTGGAATACAAAATATAAGAGGCATTACTTTTGGATTGGCTCTCATATATATGACGTCCTAACGGATCAGAGAGAATTGCAAATTGCATTGTAATGATGACTAAACATGCATTCATAAACTGCAAGCTTCATCTCTTTTGTGCAGATATTAACAGTGTCAGACTAAGAAAGAAACCTCCGTTATGGACGTGCATGAGAAGCAGAGATGCGTCATTGAATTCCTGGCAAAAGTGCATTGAGAACAGTGGTGACTATGTATGAAAATAAATTCCAAGATATATATATATATATATATATATATATATATATATATATGTCTTGGAATAGTTATTGTTGAAATAACATTTTTATACATGATAAATCATGAAATTTAGGCATAATTCACTTTCACGAGTAATATCACTCCCCCATATATATATATATATATATATATATATATATATATATATATATATATATATACACACATACACACACACATATATATATATATACTTATACATACACGCACACATATATATACATACACACACATATATATACATACATATACATACACACACACACACACATATATATACATACATATACATGCACACACACATATACAGTGATGATCATATTTATTGGCACGGTAAAATAAAAGTTAAATTTTGTCTAATAAATTCTAAAAAAGGGATTAAATTAAAGAAAATAACAAAGTATATTATGTATTTTTAACTGGCCTTT
>NC_136489.1:93355300-93392800 GCF_053919585.1 Euprymna scolopes | reverse complement strand
TGGAGAGAGAATGAGAAGGAGAAGAGGGAGAAAATGAGAAGGAGAAGAGATAGAAAATGAGAAGGAGAAGAGAGAGAAAATGAGAAGGAGAAGAGAGAGAAAATGAGGAGAAGAGAGAGAGGAAATGAAAAGGAGAAGAGAGAGAGGAAATGAAAAGGAGAAGAGAGAGAGGGAATTAGAAAAAGAAGAGAGAGAGAAAATGAGAAGGAGAACAGAGAGAAAAATGAGAAGGAGAACAGAGAGAGAAAATGAGAAGGGGAGAGAATGAGAGGACAGAGGAAGGAAGAAAGGTTGAGAGAAAGAGAGAGATGAGAAATGGAGAAAAGAAGAGGGAAAGGGAATTAATTGAAATTAACAGAAATTATATTACCCCAACCCCCATTTTCAGTTAACGATTTTACACTTGTCAGCAATGACACTTTTATGTGCAATGTATCATTTTATATACGGATGTGGTGGGGGTAGTGATTAAGATGTCTATTAAATTGCTTGTATTTATCAAATCCAATAATTCATAAATACAACTTCATTTTTAAGGAATTTCTGATTTTTTTTCTAACTAGCTAACATTCTTAAACCGAAATAAATTTCAATTTGATATTAAATTAGTATCAGCTGTGACCATTAATGAATTTCTTTTTTCCCATATATGAACCGATTTGATAATTTGGTTTGCATTTAAGAATTCATAAACAAATATATTTACTTTAAAATTCCTAAGGAAATAAACGTCAGGTCAAGTCACATCTGGAACAACCAGCTTGCAAACCGTTTCATAGTTTTCTTAGGAAGGTACATGGTGAGATCCCCAACATTCTTTCACCAAGTATTTTTTTTCGAGACACCATCTCGTGCAGTATATAAGTCATGATTAGGAACACTAACTTGCCTTCTATTACGTTGTAACCATCATTGAACAATGGATTGGTACATTCATCAACATGCAAATACGTTTTTATCAACGTTAATTTAAAAGAAATTTTTTTTTTGCAAGAACGGTTTTATTGTATTTTCACGTGGTATTCCCAAATGATCACTCAACTGGTACTAACCAGGCTCAACGTTGCTTAACTTTAGTGATGTGATGATAACCAGTATAGCAACATGATTATGCCAGATAAGTACGAGTAATGATTATCAAATGAAATGTATTGACAAAAATATAAAAGTCGAAGAGGCCATGTAAAAAAGATATTTACATCCATATACAGACTGAATGTTTGTCCAAGGCCACTTTAAACTTGGACATTTTTTTTTATAACTCTTTTATAAACTCTTATTTACCCCAAACAAGGCATATTACCACTTGGACGTAAGGGGCTATTATTTAAGATCATGTCCAAAAGAGACTATGTGAAGAGTTGAGCAGTAAGATGCTTGTTTACATTACATTTAAACTTATGCATGTTAGTACAGTCAGAGAAACATGAAACAGAAAAGGAATTCCAACGTCTAGCAGTCTGAAGGAAGAAGCTATTAGAGTAAAAGGCTTTCGGCATCTACAGACCTCAACAGTGAAGAGATAGGATTTTGTTGCTTGTTGAGTTAGTCGGGCACAATAGTAATATCTTACTAATGTCTGTCATTATTGTCTTCTCTATTGCAATAAACCTTTCTTTCTTACATTAATATGTTCGTTTTACTCTTTAACAACCTTGGTTAATGTACTCCTTTATCAAATATGCAAAGATTATATATATACCCAGATTTTAATCAGGATTTTTCATTCAACATAGAAGCTTACTGAATCTTAATTGGTGTTATGGCTTTACTTACGTTCAAACAAACATTAGTTTCTAATGAAGACTGAAAGTTAATGATTATCTAGAACATTGTTTCTGAAGACTTCAATGAAGTTCTAAAGATAGCAACAAGTTCCACAGATAGCAAGAAGAATTAACTGGTACTCTCTCTAGAGGAAACAAGACAGTCAGTATAATATAGCCTCATTTACTTCCAAATAAAGTTGTTCAATTCTTTAATTATCTGAGATTATTATATCACCGATTTATTATTGTTCGAATATGCAGATTTCATGGCAAAAAAGTTAATCCATTATAAATTTGATTTAGTTTGAAAGTTAATGATTATTTAGAACATTGTCTCTGAAGACTTCAATCAACTTGCAACAAATAACAAAGACAGCAAAAAGAATTAACTACTTACCGAATGTAATACTGTATTATTATTTCATTGCTCACAGACAACATAGAGTTTCTTGTCTGTGTGCAATACTGTAACAGAACACATGTGTTGCATGCTGGGGGAGTATATATATATATATATATATATATATATATAACTGCAAAGAAGATTCATTCCAATGAATCAACAAATCTCGAGTTGTCTTTTCAGTAACTTTATTACTGATATTTCCCCATTGGAAAGCTGCAATGCTGGTCCTAGAATATCGACATTTCTGATCCCCTCTAATGAGAGCCATGATAATCTGAAGACAGTCTCTGTCCCTCTCTAGACTCTGACTGACTCTTGACTAAAATATGATACGTTTCTTTCAAACTCTCTCTACTAAAGTTCATGTTACTTTAAGTGACCTATATGTAATGCTATGTCAAACTCTAGAGGTCAACCCATTTTTAAATTATTGTTTATTTTCTAACATTCTTTCCTCTTAAAACATCTTAACATAAATAATTTTATCTGTAAATATTTATTTCGCTATGCCAACATTCTAATTTTATAAATTTAATAATAATCATAATAATCGTCAACTAGCACACCTTCGGCATTGCCCTGCCTCTATCTAACACAAGGAAGTTTTTGCTCCTGAGTAATTCTGAGTTTCATGTTACCTTCACTTTCACAATAATTTGATGAGAAATGATGTTGATAAGGACAATATCTGACTATAAGGGGAAATAAAATATGCAAATTTACATTTACAAAATTTATTGTTCAAAAACAAGGAATACAAGGTACAAACTAATATATCCTTATTCTTTAGATTTTCATTTGAATATGTGTGTGCATATATATATATATATATATATATATATATATATATATATATATGAATGAAAGAGAGAGAGAGAGAGAGAGAGATACACATACAAGCTGTACTTGCTTGGGATGCAGTAAAGTGTTGTATTTGTTTGTACATTTTTTAAACTTCTACAGAAAAAGAAATAACATTTCATTTTTAAGGGAGACAATTCTTTTTATGCTATTCAATAAAAAAAAAAGTTATATTTCATGATTTTTTCGGTTATAATCGAAATTTTAAAAATTTTATTAGTGCATGATATTTTAAAAAGATACTGTAGCAAAGTACATTATTTTAATACCAATAATATAATGTAACAATAACAAATGAAAATAGGCCCATCAGAATCAAAATTTGATATGTCAGCTTAAATGTTATTCAAGTCCAACTTTTTAAATCTCACAAGATTGAAATTATATTTACACATACACGAGGGACGTTCCAATATTAATGCCTCCTATTTTTTTTATTCTGCCTGAATGAAGAGGGGATTGCAAATTGCACTGTTATGATTGCAGAACTTATGCATTCATGACCTGAAAGTTTTATCTTTCTGTTACAGATATTGATGGTGTGAGACTCTAAGAAACCAATCTTTGTCATGGACGTGCGTCAGAAGCAGAAATGCGTCACTGAATTCTTCCATGCAGAAAAAAACTGAACCAATCAAAATTCACCGGCGCCTGTTGAACATTTATGAAACAGATGCAGTTGATGTCAATACAGTTAGGAGATGGGTTCATCAATTTGAGAATGATGACAGAGATGCGAGTGACAAAGTGTGTACTTGACTGTTACCCCCGAGGCATCATTCATCGCTAGCAAAAGTGCATTGAGAATGGTGGAGGCTGGGACATAAATAAACAATATAGATAAAGATCTCACAATGTGTTTATCAAAATCTTGGATAAAATACATAAAGGGAAAACCTTTAGAAGTTTTCCAAATTAAAAATGAAATTATATCTACATTTAAACTTAGACGAACCCTTCCAAAGAAGAATGGGATTCAAGTATTTGTTACTGTAACAGAACAAAAAAGAGACGAAAAACAAAATATGCAACAAGTAAATATTACTAAAAATTACCAAAGGCAAGATTTTTCTACCTACCAGGATAAGTTTGTGTTTAAACTTATTTTCAAGCGTGTTTTTACTTAAAAAAAAATTTAGTCTTCACTCTGTTGAGTTAAAATGAAAACATGACTGTCTGTAAGCACTTTACAAGGACCTTTGACAGCCGCTCAAAATTGAAAATTTAACAAACACAAGTAAATGTCAACAATCGAGCGAAAATGTTATGTTCTATCAATATTTTGTTTCAATTTTTGAGCGATTAGACAAAATTAAAAAATTAGAATGGCCGGAAATGATTATCATGTTACGTTAAATTTATGTGCAAAACTGGTTTCCAACTCAAAATTCTATAATAGTTGTTTTCTTTTCTTTCTGCAACATAATCATCTAAGAAAAAGTAAAATTTCATTTTTTGGGGAGTGATTTAGCTAAAGATGTTAATCTATTATTATTGCCTCATATGGAGCTTTCACCTGTCTCAATGTTTTCATTGCATTTTCTATTATGTTAGTGATCCCGCTTGGTATTTTATACATTTTTAGGCATTCTATTATCCATGCTTGGGGGATCCTGTCGTACACTTTTTTGTAGTCGATCCATGCCATGGCTAAATTATTTCTCCTTTTTACCTCCTTTAGGATCTTTTGATCTATATATAGCAGATCATGTGTTCCTCTTTTTCCTTTTTAGCATCCTTTCTGTTCCTCGGGGATGAGTCCACGATTATTCAGGGAGTGGTAGATTTGTTCACTCAGTTGTGCTGTCAGTATCTTCCACATAGTGGGTAAGCACGTGATCAGCCTATAGTTACTAGGGACGGTTCCTTTCTCCGTGTCCTTCTGTAGCAGTGTGGTTCTACCTTTTGTCATCCAGTCTGGCATGCTTGCTTCCTGTATACATCTTCTCAGGTTTTGGGCTAGCCTTTCGTGTATGTTGTGAATTTTTTGAACCAGTATGCATGTATCCCGTTGTGCCCTGGTGCTCTCCAGTTTGCCATTTTTCCTATGGTTTTCTTTAGGGTTTCCTTGTTGATTTCATTCACTGTTCCTTCTTCTATTTGTTGTAACTCTTCTTTCATGTCTTTCAGCCATTCTGTATTTCTATTATGATCTCGTCGCTCTTCCGATATTTTACTCCAGTAGAGTTTTGTTTTTGTCCGATTTGGTTGTTCTGTTTTTGTTTTTTCCTCCGTTCACATTTTGGTAGAATTGGCTTTCATTAATTTCAAATGTCCTGTTTTGTTTGCATTGTTCAGATTTATATCTATATCGTCTCAATCTCGCTTCTTTTGCTTTTATTTTTTTGGACCAGTTTTTCTTCTTCTTCATTATTATTATTATTATTATTATTATTATTATTATTATTGTTATTACTATTATTTGTATCTTGTTTTTCTTTTTACAGTAACACAAATCAATCCAATAACCAACCAAAACTTTATAATTGCAAGAAAAAATATGAACATTTCTTTATAGAGGGAAGGTAGAGAATAGTTAACAGAGACCCGTCCGAATGTTAAGAATGGTTTTCTAAATAGTAAAACTATTATATAGAAACTCATTCTTGACAATGGACAGACTTTGTTAACTATTGTTTCTAAACGTCAATTCTTTTTTAATCATTTATGAAAATTTCATACAATCGCTGATTCTTTTTAATCATTTATAAAAAATTTAAATAGCATTAACAACCAAATGCAAATGAGATTTGTTTTAAAAGAAAAATCAATCTTTTCTCAAAATTTTCAATCAATTACAAAGAAAAATCAGAGAAAAATATGTTTTTAAATCTATTCTTGTATTATAAGCTCCCCCCCCCAATGTATTTTAAAAGAATTAGAATCGGTATTTGCATCAGAAAAAAATATTGGAATCGTTCCATTATTAATATGCTAAATTGTAATAATATCACAAACTTTTTATTTGTCACATTTCTGGTGATAGCTGTTACTGAGTTGAAAATATTCAAATTCAACTTATTTACTGAATTTTTCTTAGTCTAACAATGTTCTACAATCAGAAAAGAATTCCACTCCAGGCGGTAATCTTTAGAATCTTGGTGGGAAGGGAATTGAGACTTTGGATTGTTAGAGTCGTAGAATAAAAATATTGATCTTTCTGCAGACAGTTCTCAAGTGCACCTTTTAGCTGAGACTATCTAAGAAAGTAAGAACAATATTACAAAAATAACGTAACAAGGGTGTATTGAAGCTCCTAAAATGGGAGGTTGGATACCACTATTGGCCTGTTTTCATATTATACTTCATCTTTCCTGTCTTTGGGCAGTAACAAGAAATCCTGCAGCAATTTTTATTTTTGCCCTTGTTCAGAGTATCTCTTTTGAAGAAACTGAATTTTTCTGATATTAAAAACTGACCTAGTGTCTAACACTATCCTCATGGGGAAGCAACTACATAGGGAATATAATAATAACATTCAAGTTTTGTCTGCGAATAAATTACTCAATCAAACAAACCTTGTAATAATCATTGTGATATCACAAAAAAAAAAACAAAAAAAAAAACATTTTGTTATGGGAGAAGAAATGCTGTCTGCATGTTCATATCTTTCAATAGGACAAAACTCACTTATTTTAACTCATTTTCAATGCCATCATTTATATTTACAACCTTATACATTGACTTAATTTTTACAACAAAGATGGTGACATTTAATCTGTATTAAAGTGTTAATCGTAAGTATAATAAATGTTTATGCGGTGTTATTTTTTATTTGATTAATCTCCTATATAATATTTTGACTGCAGAAATTCCCCTCTGGACCAAAGTATCGTAGGTTTGCAATAACAGATGCCACATACAAATTTATTATGCATAGAGGAAGTAGTCCCTATTTTTCTCTATAAATATTTAGTCCTCCCACTGCTACCAGTTGACACCAGGGCCTATTCTACATATTCCTACGATGATTACATTGCACCTATCGTAACTGGTTATTAGCTACATACATATAGCAATCTTTTCATTAACTGATTAAAAAATAATAAATTCTCCCTTCTCAAAATCTACCCCATCTGATTGGTTGAGATCAGCCAATTCTATTATTACAGAATCCACTTCTTCATACATAAACGAACGCGTGGGTACCGTTATTTATTTTTCGATTTTGGAGCGTCTTTGCAACCCTTACATAATCCTGTTTTTTTTTTGTTTTTTTTTTTGAGGTGGGACGCTTTTTATTATATTTTTCATATCTTTTAACACTTACTATTACTGTGGACGATTTTACTTACTTATATATTTTCATATGTATACGTAGGCTTCAATCATGTTACTTATCATGTAAACCGCTTACAACCTGTTGATGATGCTATCTTTTTGTTGTTGTTTTCGTTTATTGTCAGACAAACAAATCATAAAAAAACCTTTTATTTTATATAAAACATATTAGACCCAAAGGCTGAAATGAAACCAGAAAAAATTTCATTTTTTTTATATTTTCATCATTTTTATTGGACTAAATTTATGCCAGTTGAGGCCGCCATATTGCTTTTATAATTTGGCCTTTCTAAAGTTTGACAGATTGGCCTTAAAATTTGGCCTTTTTTACGCTCAACAGTTCATGAAAGAGCGTAAAAAGCCGAATTTGGCTTTAAAAAGGCCAATCTATCAATCAGAAAGGCCAAATTTTTATAACACTATGGCAGCCTCCATCCAATGTCATACATTTAGTTTAATAAAAATGATGAAAAAATAATAACAATGAAATGTTTTCTGATTTTCTTACATCCTTTGGGTCTAATAACGTGTTTTATATAAAAAAATAGTTTTTATAATTTTTGTGTCTGTCAATTAATTATGCTGCTAAACTACAAATTTACCCTAAATTAAATTGCCTCCAGAAACACATATTTGTTATATATATTTTTTTTTTTTGTTTGCTTCTCTTTTCCAGACGCATTATCGACACTGCTCAGACATTAACTTTTTTTAAGATAAATTTTTACCTTAACTCCACCTCCACAATTTCCTTTAAAATGACAACTTTTATAGGTTTTCGACTATACTGAATAAGAATCTCTTAAGTTTGGTGGGAACAAGTAGTTTTCAAGATATAAAGACATGCATTATGCACTGTAATTCAGTGGCCGTCAGATTTGTACACATGCACGATAAACAAACCTACTTCTCTCCGCCTGACACTGCAACCCCCATTTTTTTTTGCTTTATAGTCTTGCAGGTGGGTATGATAACAACGAATATCAAGGTTAAATTTGAGGCAAATACTCCTCTCATAGAATAGGGTGTCTATTCCAAAAGCCATTCTTTCCATGGTGTGATTGGGGGTGTTTATTCTGAAAGCCATTCTTAACATTAGGATGTTGGGGATTGGCCAGCAACAACAACCATAGTTTAATGTTTTTACAAGGTAGGGGAAGGGGCATGCTTACACTAGGCAATGCTGGTTAATGGGTCCTGCTAGTTATGTATATATAAACAATATTACTATGGAAAAAAGATCTGTTTTAAAAAGTTGTTTTCTACAGAAATAATTTAATTCCGCATTTTCGAAATTCAAAATTATTCATAATGTGACCAAAACTGTTACATATGAAAAAATTTAAAAGTACAAATAAAAAGGAGCATTTGAATAATTGAATAAAACTTATATACAAGTAGTACTTAAGGGTTAATCTACTTTGCCTATAATTTTGATTTCTGGTCTGACTGCTGAACTCTGATTGCTGCAGTACTATGACAATTATACATCCGACAGAACACACATTTCTCAGGTATCTTTAATGAAAACACGATGCCACAAAATATTAGTTGCACAAATCTATATTCTGTAAATTGAGAAAAAATATAAAGTGATAAAAGAAAATTATTACCTACAAAGGTCAAAGCACCAAATATTGTTCTTATTTTTTCAGTTTCCCAGTCCTCACACTTCTATTTCATATTGTTATAACCTTTTAAATTATAAATATCTCTTAAAAAAATATATATTCAAATAAAAAAAACTATGAAGCTTAAGTTTGACTTGTAAAAATAATTATTTCTTGAAAAGCATGCATTAAATAAATAAAAATAAATTTTGATAGATTTTTTTAAAATAATTTCTTTTGTAAAATTATAAGTCTAGTATTCTTAACAACCATTTGTTTATATCTGAACTGTGGTCTCATTCTTTCTTACTATGAAATATTTAACATATATTGTTGAATTATTTCAATTAATTTATAAAATTATTTCATTTTTTATAACATTATAAGATAATAAATGCAAGCAGTAAATTCATCTTATGTTAATTCTGTATAATAAAAACAAGTAGTTTATTATAATTAATATAATTAACAGTGAAATATACAGCTGGTTAATAACACTAGATAAAACACCAATAGAATCTTCCCAGGGATAATTCAAATTTTAAGAATATTAAAACATTGCCCAATAACATGCCAACCTAACTAATAAAACAACTTTTAAGCAAACTTTGACTTTATTCAACAACGTAACCGCCATCTAGGGTGGTACATGATTCCAATATTCTTTAACAATTCAATGCATTTTTGTAGAAAAATTTGTCTTTGTTCTAAATTTCTGATATCATTTCTTCATTGAAGCCAAATTCCCTGGAGTATGCTTTTGTTGTTTGCAAAAAGCGAGTAGTCATTGGGAGTAAGATCTAGAGAATAGAATGAGTGTGGAAACAATTCATGTAGTTTTGCGATCATTGCATTGATTTGTGACATGATATAATATCTTGTTGGCAACACCTTTTCCTTATTTCAAATACACCAAAAATGCTATATGATATTCACAACTGATGGTTCTTCCTTTCTTAAAGTAATCAGTGAATGAAATACCTTATGCATCCCAATATACAGAGGCCAAACCCTTGCCTGCTACTGTTTGCATATTTGGTTGCTTTGGATGGCTTTCACCAACTAGTGTCTATTCAACTGATTAATGATTTGACTAGGTAGTGAAGTGGTATATTCATGTTCCATCCATTGTTATATATTAACACAAAATATCCATTTTTGATGTGTTGAAACAGTTAAAATATTCTGAATCGTTAATGTGTTGTTCTTGATCGAGTGTAAACAAAAGTGGTAACCACGTGTACACAGCTTAACGAATATTCATACAAACTCGTAAATACACTGCCTTTTAATATTTTCAGATCTTCTATTTCACACAAAACTAATTTATGATCATCCAAAACGAGTTTGTGAACATTTCTTTGTGTTTTCCAGGACATCTGCCCAATTTGAGCAACCTGAGTGTTCAGCACCACTTATGTCTATACAACTGGGTTTCTAGTCAACATACCATTGTTTTCCAGAGTTCAGATAACACTTATCAAGCCATTGCTTTGCTTGAATAGTTTTTTTTCAAAACATGCGGAATTAAGATTTTTCCATTGTTTTGAAAATTTGCAACAGTTGCTTCACCTAAATAACTAATTTGTAAACTAATAATCAGATCAGGTTCAATTTCTGATACATCTATTTGAAAGTTAGTACTTTATTAAAATCCTCGATTTGTCTCGAGATGTTTGCTATCTATATATTACATCGTAGAACTTATTGAGTGATATGTTAAATGTTTATGATGAACCATGCTACTTTCAGAATTTGTAATTGTTATTTACATGACCCTATCTGTGTGTGAACAGAACCGCAGTAGGTCATATAATTTCCTCGAATTTTGAATTTTATTTTTCCATTTAACGTTAAAAAGATGATTAATTTGTGTTTTCTCTATTTGGGGAATTTCATTTTGCACTTTTTTCTGTTTGCATCAAGACGAGATGCAAAGAAACATCTTAAATAAATCACAAAAGTTCAATTTCCATATGGATTCTATATAAAAATGTAAAGATATTTAGAAGAAAGCGAATCGAAATTCAGAAGAGAATTTGGCACTTTGAATGCTAAAAAAATCAAGACATTTATAATAGAATACTTCATGAAGATGAAAGTAGAAATAGCGTTTCTCTCTCTCTCTCTCTCTCTCTATATATATATATATATATTAGAAGATTACCCAGAATAGGACAGTTTTGCACCATTTTTATTTCCCCTTACAAAGATTAAAATCAAGATACGATGCCACTAACATTATATTTAGAATCCTCATTCCAAATTGATCAAACTCCATGACATGATTGATTCTTAAAAATGTCTAAAATTTAAGGTTTAACCTTAGTCTTAAGAAGAAATTGAAATTCACGAAATCTTGATTAATTCATATCTAATGACTATAGATAAAATTCAATGCAATACTGAAATATTTGAATTTTCAAAAGAGAGGTTGTGCCCATATTATGTCCTCTAAAAACTTTTTTAAATACTTAAAAAAAAAAATAAATAAATAAAAATAACTCAAATTTGGAGAAGATTTATTAATTTATGTCTAATACCTAGTGTTAACATTTTATAAAATTCGTAAGGATCTAAATTTTTACGAAAGGTTCCCACTCTCTTTGCTTAAAACCAAATTAAATGAAACACTTATGGATAGCAAGTATATTGCAAACTTCATAGTGAAATTGTTAGTTGAAAACTTTTGTAGTGATTTGTTTCATAATGAGGACAGAGAGTGGTTAGTAGAAAAGCTGAGGAGTAAAGAGGGGAGGGATAGGGGAAAATAGACCGAGGAACATGGTGAGAAACGGATTTGTAGCAGTATGAACTTAGTAGTTATTACAGTAACAAAGGAACAATAATGTAAAAGTAGTAAGTAAATAGAGAGTGCACGTAAGTGAATAAGGTGTTAGATTGTTTTCCCCCTTTCTCCATGTATTACAAATGCATATTTATTATATATACATATATATTATATATGAGCATATTAGTTAGATTCTTAAAGTTCGACAGATAGTTCTGAATCTGACAAACCGATATTTCACTCTGACTAGTTAGTTATTTATAGAAATTATCAGTGTATTTAGTGCATAAAAAATTGAAATTCCAATCAATTGCATCGATTACATATTTTATCCAATCCTATAATTCTTTCATTAATGTACATTTCTTGAAATTTACGATTTATTTTTATTGGGTAATCAACAGAGATGATTATCCAATGATTTACTCACCTTATTAAAATTGGTACATGAAAATGTCATCCAAAACCTGATTTCTGCATTCAAGAGTAATGTCCAAACCTATTACACTTTAAATAATAAGCGACCAAACATTAAGAAATTACGTCCTTTTCTATTCTATTGCTTTGCTTTCTAGTGCGTAATCAATTTCATTCAAAGACTCAAAACTTTCCTATTATTTTTTATTATTATTTTTAATAGTAGTAATTTCTCTTATAGTTGGAATGCACTCTCTTTTCTTTGATTGGATTTCACCCACATTATTTTAACCCACTTTGTAATTCAATTTCACCTTTAGAAAATGTTGAGACTAACTTTAACACAATGCTTTAATCGTTGACAATCATTGCTTATATCTTTTAATGGGCTGTGTCTCTTGAGTTCATAATTCTCTTTTCAAAATCTGTCATTCTATGTGATCATTCTGTTTATACTTTTAACTTTACATTGCAATCTGAAATGTTGTAAGAAAGTAAAATATTATTCATAAATGTGTACATAAACATTAACGCTCTCTATTCATCTATTTTCTAAAAGAAATTTCACCCATTTGCGGAGAAAATAAAAATGAATACTAAATCAAACAGAAATCACACACAGACGTGTGAAAAATCCAAAGTTTTAAAATTAGTATCTACAAATCAATATTAATTTTCTTTAAAATATTTTTTCTATTACATTACCTCTTCATGCATATATGGATCTTTATTTGAAATTTGTTTTCCAAGATGTAAATCAAATAATTATAGATTTTTATTACTCTTTTCTTTTTCATATTGTTCCGTTTGCTTTTTGCGCATAAACAATCGAAATTATCTGACATAATATATCGAATGCTGTGTTGAACATGCAGAGATTCATACACATTACATTTCATATTATATTGTGCGCTTAAACGTTCACAAAAGGAAATGCATTTTCCTTTCTTTTATCTATAACTTGTAAATTACAAACATTAAAATGTAAGTATAGAACCTTTAATAAGCATTACACATTTTGATAAAAAGAAAAGAAAAGTTAAAACCTGTAAGTTATAGCAGTTCTCTCGTTTCGATAACAAGATGATTACAAAGCTGCTAAGGGAGTTAACTCTGTTTATCATTAATGATAGCAAAAACAGTAGTAAACAAATTTAATTAAGTCATAATTCTATCTGCAGGTTTTTTTTGTTTTTTTTTTTACATGGTAGTCACCACTTATCAAGACCCAGGAGCCACTCGAGGATAAGGGTTATTGCATGTACAGTAATCAATGGGATAATAACGTAGTAATCGTTAGTAAGGGAGATTTGATAAAGTGTCTTATTTATGGGGCAGTTTATCAGGAATTTGTTTATGTTAGACTTGAAGACATCCAAGTTGTAGTCAGGTGGGAAACAGGGAAACAGAAGAGAGTTCCACATGCGTGCACTTCTAAGAAAGAAGCTTTATTCATGAAATTTTTGTTTTGATTTAGGCACAGTTCCCCATGATTGTATAACGAATGCCAACAGCCCACTTGGGAACGCTGATCATGCAGTGATAATGGTCAAAATCACCCTAAACTCTCGCGCCAAAACTGAAGAGCCAGTACTCAAAACAACGAGATATTATAAAAAGGCTGACTGGGAAGCCATCAGGGATCTCATCAGAGATGCCCCATGGGGAAATATTTTTTCTCTTCCTGCTGAACAGTGCGCAAATGAGACCACTGAATGGTTTAAAACGGCAATTGAAGCACATGTTCCCATGTGGAAATTTTATTGCAAGTCCCACCCTCCCCAATGGTTTACTTCTACTTGCGCAACTGCCATTGCTCAAAGGCAGCATGCGTACTGCAGATTTAACCGACATAAGTCCAGTTCAAACAGACAGAAGTATATAGAAGCTAAAAGTAACTGTAAGAAAGAAATAGCGACAGCTAAGAGAGAATTTACTGAAACCACCAAAAAACACCTCGAAGCACAAAAATTAAGAACCCGTGACTTCTGGAAAATCTACAACAGTGTAGTAAATAATGGGCAATCAACAATTCCACCACTAAACAACAATCACGAGATTGTTTGCTCAGCAACCGAGAAGGCCAACATGCTTGCCAGTCAGTTTGCCTCAAACTCCATACTGGACACTTCTATCCACCCCTTCCCTGACTATCCTTTGTGGACAGACGCCACGCTAGACGATCTGAAAATCATCCCTGCTCAGGTGCATGCTATCATAAAAAACCTTGGCACTTCAAAAGCATATGGACCTGATCTCATCCCGGCTGTGCTATTAAAAAAGTGCTCCGCCGAAGTAGCTCCAATTCTCTTCAAACTCTACAACAAATGTCTTAATGAATCTTGCTTTCCTGCCTGCTGGAAAACTCATCTTATAGATGCTAAACTTCTAACTGACCAAGAATATGGATTTAGGCAAGCCCGTTCCACAGCAGATATCCCAACTGTAATATTTGAACGTATATACCATTCACTGGACAAAGCAGCGGAGGGTAGAGTGGTAGCTCTAGATATATCTAAGGCTTTTGACAGGGTATGGTATGAGGGTCTCCTCAGAAAATTAGATCATACGGTATCACTGGAAGAATACTAAACATGATTAAATCCTTCTTAGATAAGAGAAAAATTTAGGTTGTCCTCGACAGTCATACATCTAAACAATACAATGTAAATGCGGGAGTGCCTCAGGGGTCTATCCTTGGACCTCTTTTATTCCTAATATTCATAAATGACCTCCCTGACACAATTGCCTCTGAGATGGGTATATATGCTGATGACACCACACTCTATAACAGGCATGACAGGAAAACAAATGAACACATATCTAAAGAAATGGCAGAAACACTAGAGGATGACCTCCAATCTGTAGTGGAATGGGGACAAAAATGGATGGTCACATTCAATGCTGCCAAGACTAAACTTGTTTCCTTCAATAATTACAAGAAACCTTCTCTGCCACCAATAGCAATGGCCAATGACTCTTTATCTGAAAGTACATCTTTTAAACTCCTTGGCCTAACGTTCACAGGAAACATGAGCTGGAACAATTACATTGAAAGCATTGCCAGGACCGCTGCAAAGAAGGTAGGCTCTCTCTACCGTGCTAGAAAACTACTAACACCCAAAAGTATCCTGTACCTCTATAAGGCCACCATTCTCCCATGTATGGAGTATTGTTGTCACATTTGGGCTGGTGCATCTGCTATTAGTCTCTCGTTCCTAGACAAGGTTCAAAAGAGAGTCGTAAATCTGATAGATCCTGAACTGTCATCTAAGCTTCAGCCTCTGTTCCATCAACGAAAGGTTGCATCCCTCTGCCTGTTCTACAAGTATTTTAATGGTGAATGCTCTGACGAACTGCAAGCACTTGTGCCCTCATGACGTAAACATCCTCGACAAACCCGACAGGCAGCTAAATTCCATCCCCACACAGTAAAGATCTCTTGATTTAAAAGAGGTTTCTACTCTAGTAGTTTCTTCCCCAGAACCCCTAGACTTTGGAATTCCATTTCAGGTCCCTGCTTCCCCAACTGTACTGACATGCAGAAGTTCAAGTGTAATGTGAACTGACATCTTGCTGCCCACCTCCCTTCATAGTACCCCTGTAGCTGTTGCCCCTGATAGTAGCCCCCTACACCAAAGTGGTAATGTGCCTTGTTTGGGGTGAAAATGTAATAAAAAAATTTTTTTTTAAATAAAGAATGGGGAAAATTACTGACAGTGGTTTCAGCTAGACGGGTGTTTTTCATGAAAGATTGGCGAGGGGGGACCAAAGATTGGAGCTCAGATGAGTACTTGCTATGGAAATAGCGATAAAACAAAGACAGGCTCGGAACATCTCTTCTGTAGGAGAGAGGTTACAAGGAAGAGAAAAGGGCATCCCCCACTAAGCCACGAAGTCTATTTTGTACTCTGTCAAGGCAGGATAGGCTGTTTTTAGCAGCTCCTGCCCAGATGTGGCAGTAGTACTCCATCCTTGGATGTACTTGGCTTTTATATAGATAGAGAATTGCATCAGCAATGAGATATCTTCTGGAGCGGTAGAAGGATCCTACCATTTTTCCAACGACCTTGGCAACAGATTGATGTACGTGTTCCATTTCAGGTCAGGAGTAAAGGTCAATCCCAGAAGCTTATCAAAACATGGAGCCTCCCTAGGCGAGAGCCATCTATTTCAATTGATGCCAGATGGGGATCAGAGCGTTGATGATGTAAAGATAGGAGCTTGGGTTTGGATGCATTAAAAGTGACCAGCCACCTCTTTCCCCACTGTACCATGCGCTCAAGATCAGAGGAGAGAGAATTAGAGAGAACTTTGTCATTTACAGCCTTTGATGTGTTGCCATAGATGGTCGTGTCATCAGCATAGATGTCAACAAATGATTTAAGTATGTGTTTTGGGAGATCATTGATGTAGATCAGGAAGACAGTTGTGCCCAGGATGGACCCCTGAGGGACTCCAGCATTAATACTGTGGGTCTCTGATTTCTGCCCATCAACCACTACTCTTATGAGCCTATCAGAGAGAAATGATTTAATAATTTAGAAAACATTTCCAGTTTATTGTAGCTGGAAATCTTGTGTAGGAGGCCTTTATGCCATACCTTATCGAAGGCCTTTGATATGTCAAGAGCAATTGCCCGAGAAAGGAAGCCTTTGTCGAAAGATTCATTAATCCTATGAGATATAACCATTAGCACATCTGCTGTAGATCTTGCAGAACAGAAACCATATTGCCTGTCACTAAGAAGGTTATTTCTGCTGAGGTGGTTGACTACTTCTTTATTTAATATGGATTCCAGCAACTTACTCATGACACACAGGAGAGGAGACTTATTGGTCTGTACTAAGAGGGAGATGACTTATCACCTGAATACTTAAATACAGGGCATACTGATGAGGTTTTCCAGGGTGTTGGGAAGCACTTCTCCTTAAGGCAACGCTTAAACAGTTTTGTAAGTATCGGGGCAAGTTCTGGTTGAAGCTTTTTCAACACTATAATAGGAATGCTGTCTGGGCCAGTTGCTTTACTGGAATCAAGGTTCTTGATTAGCTTGGCGAGCTCCTGCACAGATATTTGTAGGTTGCATAGCGTGTTGTCTGTTATAGGAGGAAATACGAGGAGTTGATGGCCTTGGTCGCATAGGTAGAATTAGCTGCAAAGTTCTTGGCAAATAGTTTGGTTTTGTCTGATGCTGACGAGATGACTTCAAGTCCATTGATGATGGTTGGGATAGAATGCACGCTTCTGTTCAGGATCCTGTTTGCTATTTGCTAAAACTGGTGGGAACCAAGCTGCTGCTCAGCTACTTTGGATTTAACGGACTGAGCATATAGCTCTCTTGCATTTTTTATTACTCTTTTACAGTGGTTGCTGGCAGTCCTGAAGACAGCTTTAGTCTCAGTACATCTATTACATTGGTAACTATGAAAAAAGTGATTTCTGTGTGCGATGACAGCAGCACATTCTGGGGAGAACCATGGCTGGCTGTTAGGTTTTTGTTGAAATTTTTTAGATGGTATGAATCGGTCTATGCCTAAAATTAACCATTTGGTTAGGTCTGATACTATAGAGAACACATCCTTTTTAAACATGGAACGTAGAGGTAGATCAGATATAAATGTACGGAAGCTATCCCAGTCAGCCATAGAGTATCGATATACAGTACGGTGGAGAGGTATGTCTGAAGACTTATTAAATTTCATTTTTATCTTAACTGATACAACTGAGTGGTCGGAAGATCCCAGAGGAGATAGAATGGAACATAAACATAGCTCAGGGAAAGTTGTGAGAAAAAGCTCTAGAAGGCTTGCATACTAACCGATACTATCGGGCACATGGGTGGGTTCGTGAACAATCTGGGTGAGGTCATAGGCAATGGCAAAATCATGACAGAACCTCCCCTCATCATCTGTTTTGTTTGAGTGGGTCAGCCATTCCACATTGTGGACATTGAAGTCACCACAAATGTGAATATTAGTCGAAGGATGAGCAGACAGGATGTGGTCAATTTCCTCAGATATACTCTTAAAGATAGTAACTCCGCTGTCGTGAGGGTGATAGAGGGCAAATATAAATGTGCTGGTGTAAGTAAGTGCAACCCAGAAGCACATATAAGGTAAATTAGGGTCTTCTCTTGAGATATCCCTACCACACAGAAAGCCATCTTTAATGTAGACACATATCCCATGCCCATGGCGATTTTGGGGGTAAGATATAGATGTTAAGTTAGAGTATCCTTCAATTATGAACTCATCTAGGGAAGTGGTCGGCCCTATGCCAGTTTTGCTTAGGAAGAATAAGTCTGGTTTCATCTCCTGTAATTGGGTTTCAATCTATGGTGTTACAATTATTTCATTGACTACTATTTTTTTTCCAATAAATTATTATTTTTATTTTAAATTCCTATTTACATAGTCATTTTTAATGTTACTCATATATAACAACGGGATGTACAATAATTTGTATAAGTAAATAAAACTATTTAATATGTAGTTTTCATCAAATGCTACAAGCGGCCTTTGTTCAGTGTTGGACATTTTATGGCTGATTAGTAAATTCTTCTCATGGTAATTCAACTGTCTTCCTTTAAAACACACTACCAATAACAATCGTGTATAACAATGCAAAAACTCCACTTACAAATAAATTCGTCATTATATTACACATCACAAGGCTTAGAAAGACACAACTATCCTTTCATATATGTTATGGTGCTTATTCAGCTTGATTGTTTATCTTTCTTTTTTTGTTTTTCTGATAAACTTTTCTTGAATTCATTTTGTTCTTATGAATTCTTACTACAAACGAACATTGTTAACCAGTCAAATGTATTACTAATAACACGAACTAAAATGATGTTAAACTAAATAAACTCTTTCCCTGGAGAGTGAAAGAGGAGATTTCTTTTTTCTCTCTCTTTTTAAATAAATATCTGATCAGATGCACGTGTGTGAGAGAGAAAGAGTAAGAGAGAGGGAAGGAGAGAGGTATATGACTAAATAGGGTTTATATAATTAAATCAAAATAATTTTGATTAATTATGAATTTCTTTACAATTCTTTGCGTGCAATAAAATCCTAAGACTAGTCATTCTAAGTTTCTTTCTCACGACATCTAATTCCATAATCAAAAAAAAAAAAATAGCAAAAGATTTCCAAGAAAAAATAAAAGACACAAAAAGTCAGCGTTTTTTATGTTTGAAAGTCGACAACAATGTTAAGAGCTAGTTGTGTCTGGCCGTGTATGGAAGGATAGTTGAATCTGGCCCTGTATGGAAGGATAGTTGTGTCTGGCTGTATATGGTCAGATAGTTGTATCTGGATTCATAATGAAGGATAGTTGCGTCAAATGTGTATGGGGAACTAGTTGAGTCTAGTTTTGTATGGAGGGGCTAGTTATGTTTAGCCATATATGAAGGACTAGTTGTGTCTGGCCATGTATGAAGGGCTAGTTATGTCTAGTTTTGTATTGAGGGCTAACTGTGACTGGCTTTGTATTGATGACTAGCTGTGTCTTGCTATATAGTTAGAGACAGCTGTGTCTTGCCATGAATCAAGGGTTATTTTGATCTGGATGTGTAGTGAAGGCTAGTGTAGCATAGCTGTGTAGTAACAGATAATTTAGTCTGGCTGTGTACTGAGGGCTAGCTCTGTTTGGTCATGAATTGAGGGTTAGTTTAGTCTGGCCATGTATGAAGCACTAAAGAAGTGCCGATCACAGCATGGGTTTATATGATTTGAAATAATTTTAAATATCACCGGTGCATGTGGTTTAAAATATAAATACATTAATTTGTATTTGAATGAATTAGCTGTGTTAAGAAGAACGAATTGGGGAGAAGAGCAATTCAATTCTTTGGCAGCAAAGAGAACCTGCCGAATTTCAGAAATCGGGCAAATATCTTGGAAGTGCTGGTAATTTCTTTTTTTTTATTATTATTTCTGATTAGTTTACATATCTTTAAAATTATTATATCAGTTTATTAAAATAAATGGTCTTAAAATGTAATAAGAACATGATAATGTGAAAATGCAAGTTTTTTTATATTTTCAAAAAAAAAAGAAAAAAAAGATTCACATTTTTTTTTTTTTTACTTATTTATGAATTTTGCTTACATAACTCAACTTAACATGCTCAAAGAAAGTCCTATTGATCGAATGCTATATGAGTCTATAAAAATTTAACAATTTGAATATTCAATTTCTTTTTAACAATGATATATATAGAAACCGGCACACCTGGCATTGATTTCTAATAAATAAGACTCCCTGTGTATTTCTGTTGCCAATTCTGATCCTCAAATAATCATTTTTATTACTTTTTTAATGTCTATGATTTTCAAATTTCATATTCAAGTTACACATAAAATAAAATTAAGTAAAACGTTGATGCTTGGTGTGAGCATACCTTACCCAATCATCACAAAACTTGGTCAAAATATTGGGCATGGTCTAACTTGGAACTGATTTAATTTTGGAATATCTACAAAAATGTCATGATCATAGAAAAAGTGAAAGTCATTTTTGCTAATAACTTCGGTTCTGTCCATTGTAGAAACATACATAGCTTATATTGTAGCCAATAAAGTCACACATCCTATATGATGTTGCACTTTGACCTTAATCTTGACAAGTTCGATCAGAGTCAAAATTTTTACATAATTTAAACTTATAATTTTTTTCAAATTTTATGTATAGACTTGAGTCTGATAACAGTACCCATCCCCCATGCAATATTTCAACCTGATCAGATAAACATTTTTTGAGTTTTAACATAATTTCAGGAATACTTTGTGGAATATACAATACAGAGAACTAATACCCAGATTAGATTTATTTAAAGAAATAACTTTTAGTCAATGAAAGTTAAATTTTTCAAACTTAAATGCAGTTTCAGTGTTAGGATGCTACCGATTTGGAACAAACACAGTGATTAGTTAAAACTATAACAGATTAACTGACATCAGCCTATCAAAACGCGTCTATGTATATAAAAATAATCCTCTAATTAAATAAAATCCGGTTTTTCATGAGTGGTAATATTAATACATTTTTCTTCTGAAAAAAAAAAAAAGCTCCTCCTACCACCTTCAAAAACTCACTAATAATAATAAAAAGTTAATACCATTAATATATACTCAGCAAAATCTAATGGAAATACAAGTTTTTGCCTAAAACAATGGAAACAGGATAAACTATTGGTATTGTAAAAAGTAAGGTATTAATTACAAAAGGAATGACTCTTTTATGGTCGATAATTATTTAGCCATACATACTTTTTTGTATCTTTAGTCTCTTGATCTGTAAGTTTTTTAAACCAAAGAAAATTTTTATATGAAAATATTCTAAAATCAATACAATCTAAACAGACACAAAACTAGTATATCATATGTGTCGTGCATACATTTATATATTCTTTTTATATATATACTAGCCTGGGTGTCCGGCGTTGCTTGGGTGTTTGGAGGTGTGTATTGAGCAAAAAAGAAAAAAAAGAAAAAGGAAGTGGTAGTAGCTAGGCAGGCTTGAACCCGTACCATGAAGGAGGAAAATAACGTAAAAAAAAAAGAGGATAGTGAATTCAATGAGTTGGTAATTAACTTTCGCCCAGGTGGAGGATATTGGCACAAGGACGAAATAAAATTTGTTTAAAAAAGATAGAGAGAGAGAGAGGTGGGATTGAACTCAAAAATATAGGGTAATTAATCTTCCTCACTAACCATGAGACCTAAGAGGATAGTGAATTCAAGGAGTTGATAATTAACTTAAGAATCATAGGAGTCGCAATGCATCTTTTAAACTGGCCAGGGCCACGTCAGCTTCCCGCTTTCTGTCATTTTATTTATTTGCTTCCCCATGAAAGCAAATTAGACACAAGGTCGTTTTTAATGTGGGGGAAAAACAGCTCCCCCCAAAAAAGGGGGCACTTTGGCAGTATCCAAATAAATAGTAATTGTCTCAGTATGAAGGATTTCCCCTACATCGACTGAGGACCAATTAACTTAAGTGAGGGTTTGTGTTACTATATACATAGATTCGAAAAAGTGGTCAAAAAACAACTACTAACAAATAAATGTTATCAAAAGCAAGTTACTCTTCTACCTATCTGGAAAAGTTTTTTGTGGTTTTACTCACATTAAAACGTGTAATCGGTTTGAAAATCATACAGTGTTTATATTTGACAAAGACAAATGGTGGCGAACTCTTACTTGAATATGGTAAGTTTGGGAAAATGAGTTTAAACAAAACAATTATGCAAAATACTGTTAGGAACCCACCGAATCCGAAGGCCAAGAAATGCTTTGCCACTTTTTTCAACAGTTTTGCTTTAAACAAAAAAGCCAAACAAACATCCGAGATGACGGCACGAGATGGGAATTTTGTTTAACTCGATCAAAAAAAAAGGAAAGAAAGAATGTCCATTTGTGAATGCGAGATATTACGATCTAGAAAGTATACAAAAATTTCTTGCGGAATCTAACTGACGCAAGAGCCCCAATGCAAAAAGCCTTTGATGGACATACACAAATGCTTGCACCCATTTTGCCTTTTATATATTAGACTAGCAGCAGTGCCCGGCGTTGCCCGGGTGTTTAGAGGTGTGTGTGGGTAGGGTAAATCAAAACAAAGCGAAGTAATAACCCTGTTTAAACATTATAAAAAAAGCAATGTTTAAACTTCTTTAAAAAAATCAAAAAAAAAAACCAGCAAACGTGATGGAAAAAAGCCTTTTTTGGACATACAAAAATGCGCGCGCCGCATTTGCGTTTTATATATATATATATAGATTAACATACCAATAGTTCAAATAATGTTCACATATGGAAGAATGGAAACGACAATTTAATCCTTAACTAGTTTACTTACTTATCTAATTGGGTTCATCTTCCGAATTAAGATTGGCTTTTGGTTAGATTGCCAGAAGACACAAGGGGCCTAACACTTCCATTTATCTGGCAGGAATTCTAAACTGACACTGATTATATTATATCTTGATCTAGCTGCCTGACTATATCACTTAATCAACTATGTGATTTCATCTATCAAGCTATACAAAGCCTTGTCAATCATACTTTATGCTTATCTTTCAAAAACATATTCTGTTAAGAATAATGTTACAAACAAATACTAAATTTAATTGCATGCAATCGATGCCTATCATTAGGAGATTAATGACAGATGACATGGCGTTAAGCGTTTTAAAAATGGTGGTGCATTATTGGTATAATGATACCACCATGGATGATGGGATTGGTTATGCTGAATTCCAATTCTACCTCAGATTTACTATCTTCAATTGTAAGAGAGTGCTATGGGCACCAGCAGCTGAAGAATAGCTGGCTAGTGAAAATATTAACAGCAGCAGCTGTTAAAGCATGTATGCAAATTAGCAAGTGTGCACGAGCTTGCATCACAAAAGGACAAAAAGTACAGCATGTGGTCGAGGAGAGAAGCAAGTTACATGCTGGAGAAGATGGACATGTAAATACGAGAGTGAGAAAGCACTGGCTAGCACCAGTGTCAGGTGGTGGAGGGACAAAGACTTTTAAAAAGCACACTTGTGTGCGAAGAGACTTTGGAAAAATAATGAAATGTGTTATTTTGGAAGAACCACAAATAAATGTGTTTCATTTGTACTTTAAAAAATATGCTGTCGGATTTTTATTTCTTTCCTGTTTTATTTGTTTGTTCCTTTGAGATGGTACGAGACAGCGTGTGGGTCCAAGAAGTTTGAACTGTAATGATAAAGTTAAAAAGTAACGGCCATGTTACACAATTGCATACTAATACTGGTTTCCTCCTAGACATGGTAAATTAGTAACTTGGGTTCAATGTATTGCATACAGTTAATATTCTTCAGTAGGTATTATGTTTTGGTATAAAATAATAAAAAAGGGGGGGATGATATGTTGTAAAATCGACAAACAAACCTTAAAGAGTTGAACATAATTGTGAGCTTTACAACAAACGTTTGTTTTCTAGTCTGGATATATGGTGGGCCTTGAAATTTTTAACTGACTTGATGATATTTGTAATTGAATTGTGTATCATTGTGTGGTTCAATCACAAATATCAGGAAATCAGTTAAAAATTTCAACATCATATATTCTGACTGGAAAGTCGTCAACTCATTAATGCGAGATGTTTTGCTTGAAAAAAAACAAAACAAAAAAAAACACGGACATTCATTTCACATTACAAACACCAAATATTTTCAAATATTGTATAGTAGAGCTCCGAGATATAGCTTTTTCAGGTTACAATGTTTTTCCAGACCCTGGTTACAGTGTTTTCCCTGCCTTACGGTGTTATTTATAATGTTATTTGATTATATACATGTGTATTACATACTGTACTGTATTTTGTTACTAATTTTTAATATGTACTGTATAAAATTTTGCGTAGGCCCAGACGGTGATTTTACCTTATGATCCCAACCCCAGAACAGATTAATGCCGTATCCCAGGGTTCTACTGTACTGGTATTTTATTTCTTCAAATCAGTCATTGTAAGGAAGTCTTGAAATAAAGACAAAACGTTGATGAATACATAACAAATTTTGGTTTGCAGTTTCAATTTTTCTACATTATATACACACACACACACAGAACTGACTCACTGACTCCATGACGTAAACTTTAGACCTCATGTCTCAATCATCATTGACTGTAATAATTTGATGTCTTAACTGACATGTCCAACTTTTCAACTCTAGGAATGAGAAGAATGAATACTGCATTTTATTAATGCAATATATATTTTATTATTTTGTCAAACTCAAGCTCAATGATGAACTAAAGGTTTTAATATTCAAAGATGGGTAGTTCTTGGAAAGAAACTTTGCCCATAGAAGTTTTGTTTAGTTTTAGGGACACAGAGGAAGGAAGGAAAACTATCAACAGTTGTAGCTAAATGAGTTTTTGCTGTGAATGTTTTACGGGGGAGGGGGGGGGAGACCATAGATTGGAGCTCAATCAACTTCCTACTATGAAAATAATGATAGAGTAAAAAAAAGACTAAAAATTTTTCCTCTGTGAGAAAAAGGCTGTAAAGAAGATATTCCATCCTAGAGATTCAAGCTCAATTTTATACTCTATCTCTGCAAGGACGTGTGCTCTGACCAGCATTTCCCTAGATGTGGCAACTCTATCTTAAGACGGATTTGACTCTTATACAAATTGAAGATCGTGTTAGGAGGAGTGTAATACTTTCTGGAACTGTACAATGATCCAGCGACTTTAGGAACAGACTTGGTGAAAGTCTTCCATTTCAAGTCTGGAGTAAAGACCAGTCCTAGAAACTTATCAAAGTATTAATGTGTGAAGATTCAGATAGGTTCAATTTTTGCAATATTTAAAAAATAGGTATTAGAAACCAATTAATAAATACTTCCTAAATTTCAGTTTCTTTGGAGTATTTTAAAGTGATTTTAGGGGACATAATATGGCCACAGTCACTTATTTGAAATTCCAAATATATCGACTTTGCATTGAATTTGATCCGTCGTCATTATACAGTAATAAAGCAAGATTCTCTGAATTTCGATTTCTTCTTAAGATCCTTAAGCTTAAACCTTAAAAATTAAACACTTTTAGAATCAAAATCAAGTGATGGATTTTGCTAAAATTTAGAATAAATTTTGTATACATAAGATTTAGTATCATTATATCTTGATTTTAATCTTCATGCATAAAAGTGGTGTGAAGCTGTTCTATTCGGGGTATGAATGTTATCCATCCTGAGATGTATATATATATAAAGAATTGACGGACTGAGT
Source organism: Euprymna scolopes (assembly GCF_053919585.1). NCBI lineage: Eukaryota > Metazoa > Mollusca > Cephalopoda > Sepiida > Sepiolidae > Euprymna > Euprymna scolopes. The sequence goes on along the minus strand of NC_136489.1, from coordinate 93,366,886 downwards.
ACCCTCCAAATATTTACAAGGAACATTTTTAGAAGCCTTTATGTTGACACTGTTATCTTTCAAGACGAATGGAAGTAATGTTGATCAGTTAAGGTGGATTTGTTATTCAAACAAGGATTTAAGTGAAACAAAAGCAAAGCACAAGGCATGTTAAAGAAGAATAAGCGATTGAACCTCAGTGAAGCTCTTTTCATAAAAATAATGGAAGAATAGACAGATACTAGCAACATCAGTTTTGTGAGAAAAGGGCTGCACAAAACAGAAGAGATCAGCATTCCCACCCACTAGATTTCAAAGTCGGTTTTACACTCTGTCAAAGCAAAAAAGAATGTTTTGAGTGGCATCTTCCCAAATGTGGCAGCTATAACCCATCTTAGGATGTATCTGACTCTTTTATATAGGTAAATGAGATTGCATCAGGTCTATTGGGAACGGTATGAACCCATAATACTCTATCTCCAGTTAAAATAATGTGTGGTCAAATAATCGTATACAAGAGAGGTTTCACATTTGATATGAAATAACACAAAAATGATCGATTTGCTATAACACAAATCAAACAACTGTAACAGTGTATGGACACACCCACTAGTATGAAATAGAAGCCATTATATAAAGAGAAGTTGTAACTATCTGACGAAAGTCAAAAACTACACAAGATTCATTTAGAAACCATACATCATCAGATTCAGTGTTACCCCTACCTGCTTATGGTAGAGAAATGCTGCAATGTTCGTTTCCTGAGAGTCACCAGATGTCAAATTAGTACATGGGGAGGATGTAAAATGCTTTTCATTCTTACTGGTAGTTGTTTCAAAAACAACACTGAAATTAGGTTAAACAGTCAGTTAGCTTTCTTTTTCTTTTTCTTGTTATTGAACCAGTTGAAAAGTAAGGAGAGGAGAGGATGTAAAAGAAAGATGTCACACACTTTTTTGTAAAAACACTTCTAGTTATGCATGCTCCCGGATAACATCAGATAGCACTGCTAGTTTCATTTAAAGTTGTTTTGAACTTTTTCCCTTCTAAATGATCGTTACCTGATTACTCTTTACACACTAAACTAACTGGACTATTGCCCACCAGCCCTAAGGGGTAATAATACTTTTTAACAAATAATAGAAAAAAAAAAGTGAAGTCGGGATGGAATAGGGTTTCAGGTGTTAGTAGGCAAGGTAAACATTGGTAACCAACTCTTCACACTGTCTCATTCGCAGCCTCATCATCATTATCATCATCATCTACGCAAACCCTTTCTCCCGTTCTTCAAAGCTATCTTCCCCCGTTTCCTTCTCTCTTCTCACTGTCTGTGCAGCTGCTGCTGCTACTATTAGAACTCCTCCTAAGCAAATACACAAGCAACTGTTCTTTTTCTTCGTTTTCTTGTCCTCTTCTCTCCTCCTTCCTTCATCATCTCAGCTGTCGTAGCATCATCCTCGCCGTTGCGGAGCGAGAATGAATGTTGCGGGGTCCGCACTGTTCCAGGTGGCGCAAGATGCCTCAGCCGTGGCCAATGTCCAGGGTGGTGTCGGCAATTACATACCGGTTGGCTTTCTTTTTTTCTCTTCCTCTTTTTTTATTTTTTCTTTTAATATTTTTCTTCTTTACATTTAACTTCTTTCTTTCTTCTTTTCTTGTCATTTATAGCTTCTTTTTCTTTTTTATGATCGCACTATAAACACTAACCAAATCAATCACCACGAGTTCTAAAAACATGGCACGGATGTAACTTGTTGCAAGTAGGAGTACAATTATTACAAAACTAAACAATGAAATAAATAAATACAGTGTAAAAATAATCAATAGACAAAATATTTATTCACTTAAATAACAAATAAAAACCAATTTTGCATAAAGGTAAAATCGGTTGCTTCCGAAAAAAAAATATGCTGGAAAGCAACATGTAGAATTCTGATCTCATTTTTGAGACATGCCTGACAAATGCGCGTGCTTGCATAAACATTTCGTTCTTTCAAAAAACAATCGATAGAATCTTAAAAAAAAAAAAAAAAAAAAAATTGGTCATTCGTTGTTAAAAATGACAACATAGTCACTTTTTGCGTTTGTTTCCAAACAAATTTTCAAATAACCTAAATTCTTTACTTTAAATAAACTTGATAATTTCTCGCCGTAAAAAAGAAAGCAAAAAATGCTAAAAAAAGAAAGCAAAAAAAAAATAAAATGATTTTATTTGATAAAGAGATGTATCTCGAAATATAATCAACTAATATAAATTTAGATTCGTTTCTTTTATTCAATTCTGCATTGATAAGGTTTTCTGAAAATATTACCTGTTGACTCGATGCTTCTAACAAAACGTGACACCTTATTTGAGATTTGGTAACATGTCGCGTTTTTCTCTACGTTGAAGCTGAAAAATGATGACCTTTGTCATTTTAGTATTTATTTTTCATTGTTTGTTTGTTTGTTTTGTTTTTTCTTTCTGCTAATTAACGACTATCGAGAAGCGCACATGTATGAGCAAACGTGTTTAATATATACACGATAGGTACGTGCAATTTAATGATGAAAACTGATGGGGGGTATGGTTTTGAAAACTGGTTTATTATAATTTTTTTATAAGTTTCCGATTATTTTTTTTTTTTATGTTTGAAAGATTAAAGCCTATAGTTAATCTCTAAGAGGAAAAAGATATGTTTTTACACGAAAATAAAAACTGTTATAATGGAAAATGATTTCACGGCAACAAACGTATCGCTGGACGCTGGATCGAGTGAAGAAATCGTCCATTCAAAGGTCCGTTTTTTTTTTTTTTTTTTTAGCGCACAAACATAGATTTTTTTTTTTTACTCGACAACATGTTAATTATTTTAACAGGTACAATTAAAGGGCGAAGGTTTTTTTTCTTTAGTAATTATCGTAAATATGTCAACTTGATGATGAAGCTGTTTTACCATTTATTTCCCCGGTTTTTGCAAATCTCACACTGCTGCTGCACAAATATAAGCAACTAGTGTTATTTTCATCACATGCGAGCCCTTTAGTTGACCATTAATTTTTATTTATTTATTAACAATCATTAGTGCCCATCTTCGGATTTACATCACAAGTGAATTGTTTGGTCTTATGAGGTTATCATCCCAGAACTTACCTCTTCCTTCTGAAGAGCAATTGATTTATTGCCGGTCGCCTGAGGCACACTTACAAGACAACACGGACGGGTATGATTACAACAAAATTTGCACCTCTTTAGGTGAGGTGGATTTCCTATTATAAACAGACCTTGTGTCTAACTTAACGCATGTTAATATAGTATTCGCGATGTCGAGGAATAATGAAGGACTTACAGAAAACTATTTAAAATCGAGAAATAAGATTCACAAATATACCCCCATGCCTTTCATATACTCATCTCCTCACGAGGATAGAGTTAGGCACAAAATTAAGTTTTAAGGTGCCCCCCCCTCCCCAAACAAAGTACTTTGGATTGGAACAAAAAAGATTGTCTTAGCCTAGATTTTCTTCATTGACCACGGACGGAAAAGATAAGTGTATAGCAAAACAGATACTACGCTGATCATAGCTAAAAGAAGGACATCCTTTGCCTTTCTTTAACTAAAAATGGTATAATGTAATTAATAAGTATAAAATCATTAGTTGTGTCTTAAAAAAAGATCTCCAGCTTTCAAAATCTAATATCGAAAAAATACCGCGTACAATGAAATTTTTATTTTTACACACTCTCCCGCAAAAATAAATAAATAAATGAAAATTAAAAAAAAAAAATCAATAATCTGTGGAAGGCTACATCAAAGATTGAAGTGTCTATTTAACAACTGATTCCACACAGAATGGAATATGGATCATTAAGCAAAACCGTGTTTTATATAAATATTTTTTAAGTGAGGTTTCAATTTGTTACGTTCGATCTTCAAACTTATGCCGTAGTGAAATAAGTGAACGCAGAGAAGAAGCGTCTACTGACAAAAGATCACATAAACAGCTCATCGTGTTCAAAGCCACATGAACTAGTTTCTATACTCACGCGCACTTGGATACGATTTCGTTGATCAAAAACTTTCATAAAAATTATGAGAATCGATGCATTTAATCGAGTGACGCAAGATAATTGATTTGCGCTGTCACCACTGTGTATTGTATTCATTTAAAAACAGTAAGAGAAAGTGTTTTTCTTCAACACGAAACAGTAAAAGAAAACGTTGAAATGTACTTTCAATAACGATTTTTAAAAACTTCTCTCATATATTTACGGGATTCACTTAGTAAAATAGAATTTGATTTTTGAAACAGCTCATCTTGGTTTAGCATACAATTATTTTTTTTATAATTGTTATTTCACCCCCAAACAAGGCACAGTGCCACTAAGTTGAAAGGGGCTACTATTTGGAACCAAGTTTACATGGATACTATGTAGGGAGTTGGGCAGCGATGTGTCTGTTCACATTACACTTGAACTTCTGCATGTCAGTACAGTCCGGGAAGCAGGAGCCTGGGAGGGAATTTCAAAGTTTAGTAGTTCGAGGGAAGAAGCTATTTGAGTAGAAGGCTTTACGACATCTAAGGATCTCTTCAGTGTAGGGGTGGAATTTTGCTGCTTGTCATTGAAGTGATTATTAATTGATTGTTGGTTTTAAATTACGTTTTAGCTTTGTAATGTACTTTTTTAAAAGCTCTATTTACTTGCCTCGCACGAGTGTAAAGTATGCACAGAAGGAGGAAAAAATGGCTACTTAAATCTTTACATTTTTAACTCTTAAAAGTAAAACTTCATTCACTGGTAAACATTTAAAATTGTCTATTAGTATTACTAAATAACCGACTAACTAGCTTAGTCAATTTTCTTCTTTTTTTTTTCTTTTTTTTTTACAGAATTATAAGCAAAAATGAAAGTTAAAGCTGACAATAATATTATCATTATTATTATTATTATTATTATTATTATTATTATTATTATTATTATTATTAATAATAACAACAATAATAATAATAATAATAATAATAATGAAAACAATAGATAAAAAATAAACAAAAACATCACTGATTGAGCAAGTTCTCTTATTTTATTTATTTATTTATTTATTTACTTTTTTGGCAATAGCAATCACTGACATAGTCTGCCCTTTCGATACCAAAGTGCAAGAGAAAAAAATAATAAATATCAGGATCTGAAATAGGAATTATAATATGGAAATGTAAAGATATCAAAGTGATTCCCATTGTAATTGGGACGCTTGGAACCATAAAGAAAAGTCACCATAATTGGTTTAATCAGACCAACAAGACAATTTCTTTTCTAATTTTGCAAAAGGCTTGCCTGTTAATAACAACGAAAGTGTTAGGATACAGCTTGAATGCCTAAAGTCAAAGGAATTTACGTGATGTTCAAGAAAAGAAAATCCAACTAAAAATATCCAAAAATTGAGACTACTCTGGACTACTACTACTACTACTACTAATACTAATGATAATAATAATAATAATAATACTAAATCATCATTATCATTATTATTATTATTATTATTATTATTATGTACTGATTAGGAGTAGTCACACAAGCCATCATCAAAGATTGCTCTTGTGGTGTTCCCTGGAGTCTGAGTGACAATAAGTCTCCCCAGATATCCAGTTCTCTCCACTTCTTTCGATAACCTTTGCGAAAGAATTTGCATTATCGCAACAGCCACTTACCATTGATTTCTCGTTGGCGGTGATCATTGGTCTTCACTGGAATTTAGATGGCAATAAGCCTCCCCAAGATCCCAGTCCTCTTTGCACTCAGACAGTGGAGGTCTAGTTAGTGTTTTCTCTTCTCGGTCTTTCCATTCTCCTTAACCCTCATTATTTGGTGTGGTATCCGTTTATGGTGACACAGACACAGACACACACACACACACACACACACACACACACACACACACACACACACACACAGTGGGGGGAGGGGTATCTTACAATTATACAGCTTCAGTTTTCATGAATCCATGTGATGTTCCTTTGTGTTTTGCATCTGTGGCCGTTTCTGTGTCCGGTTTGTGTATAGTTTATGTGTGGTGGTAGTCTTCACATTCAAGGGTTTTCCTTAATGTTTCTGCAGTTTTCACGATTGAAATTCATTGTATCTTCTCAGCCATCCCTCTGATTCCAATCTCACCCATTCTTTTTTCAAAGTTTTTTGGTATTGTTCATTATTATTAATAATAATTAATTAATTTATTCATTTATTTTGAAATATTAAGGAAAACTCTTACACCTGGAGGTCAACCCATATAACTAGATAAACCGACAAACCTCGGGTATTTAGAAATAGGAAAGAAAAAAAAACCAGAAAAATATTACAGAAATCCAAGGAAACTGAGACTGTCAAGGTATATATTCATGAAAAATCTCATATTTGATCACTTGATCGATCACACACAAAATAGTCATAAAGGATTAAGGAGGATGGAAAGATTGGGTAGGGGGTTCACCATCTAGACCCCCTCCTCCGACTAGAATGGTACGGAGAGCACTAGAACCGAGAGGAGGCTTACTGCTACTGAAATTCTAGAGAAATTCATGATAAATTATGATATTTAAAAAAAATCATTTGCATTGGTTATCGAGGAAAGTAGAGAATACTAAAAACGTGGAGACTTGCTGTCACTCAGACTCCAGGAAACATTACTTGTCAGTGAGCGATCACTGGTAACCTCGGAATGGTTTATTACCGCTCAAGTCTCAGAAAAGATCCATGGTGGTTGCCAACGTGAAATCAATAAGTAGCGACAGTTGCGATAACGCAAAATCACCTGCAATAGTTATCAAAAGATATGGAGAGTACTGGAAATTTAGATAGACGTCACTCAGACTCCAAGGAACACTGCTTGATAATGTCAGTGAACAATCATGGATGATTGCCTGGTGTTGCATGAAAACATGGGATAATGATGATGATTTATCAATTAAAAGTCTGACACTGTCTGAAGACTTTAAAAAGTAAGTTACAATTTTATTTCAGGACTAAAATATCCTTTAAGAGAAACCGTTTTAAATTAGATTGATTATTTTTTAAAACTAGTTCTAATCCCTTTCACAAATAAAATACGTATTTCTAAAATTGTGGTATATAAAAGTTATTTTCGTACACAAGGGGCTTACGGACCGGATCAAAGATAGCATGTTCTGGTTGGTCTTATGAGGTCATCGTCCAAGGCATGACCTTTTCCTTTGGGAGAAAGTGATATATATCCGTCCTGTCACACCAAAGTTAGCAAGTAGAAAATTGCAAGACAATTTCAAGTACTTAGAGGAAGCGAGAAAACAAATAACAAATTAGATGCCCCAGCCCCACTCCAAGGGGTTTTCTTTCTCTCCTGTTAAATATATATATATATATATATATATATATATATATATATATAAAAATGAGAGAGAGAGAGAGAGAGATTTATACGATTTTTCTTTCCTTTATCTTTCTAGTTTAAGACGTTTTCTTTGTTCTTTTTAAATTAAGACGTTATGTTATATGACTATGAATGTTAGTGCGAACATTGGCGAAGGGTAGTTTATTTTTTACTTTTGGTACTTATACAGTTTAATGACGACATTAAAAAATGGAAATATTGAAAAAAAATTTTTTTGTACGTACCTGTTATAGACTGAAGTTCTTCGAAAAAAAAATTTCACTTCATTTGATCAAGTAGTTTTTTTTTTACAGCGAAAAACAATTATTTATCACGACGACGTCAACGTGCCCATTTTGGAAATGTACCTAGCAGAATACCTCCATTTTAGGCCAGATTTCGCAATCTAGCCTTTTTTTTTCGCCAGAATGAGATGCGCACATCACATCTGCAATTTTTTTCCGTTTTTTTATTTTTATTTTTAAAGCAGAATACTATTGAATATGCCAAGAAATTGAAGAATGCAAAGAACTGAAGAATTTTTTACGCGATTATTTTCGAAACATGCGCAGTAGTGTTTACCGATGTATTGGAAAATTCAAAATGGTGCCCGACACTCTCTTTAACATGGTAAGTTTGGGAAAAGGTGTTATAAATAATAAACTACACAAAATACTATTTAAAAAACACCGAATATATGTCAACTTATGTCACGGTAATATATATTGAGCGAATTTCTAACAGTACTTTGTCTAGTTTATTATTTATAACGTCTTTCCTGAAGTTACTGTGTTAAAGAGAGACTCTGGCGCTATTTTGAATTTTCCAATACATCGGTAAACACTGTATGCTTTTCGAGCTGAATAAACATGTTACATTGAATAAAAACACTAAAAACATATCCATATACAGTAATACAAACCCTAAGTTTTTTTTTTTTTAATTCGAAAATTTCGGTTGCATATTTCTAATTTTTCTAATATTTTATTTTTATTTTCTTCTGTTACAAATTAAAAAAAAAAAAAAAACACTCCAAAAATGGCATCTGTCTTTAAAAAAAAAAAAAAAATTCTCATTCTGGTGGAAAAAAAAAGGGCTAGATTGGCCTAAAATGGAGGTATTCTGCTACGTAGGGCAGTTACCGGCCCTTGGGGAAAGCTACCTGCCCTTGGGGAATTCCTGGGCGCTGCAATAACATTTCCAAAATGGCCACGTTGACGTAGCCGTGATAAATAATTGTTTTTCGCTGTAAAAAAAAAAACTACTTGATCAAATGAAGTGAAATTTTTTTTCGAAGAACTTCAGTCTATAACAGGTATGTACAAAAAAATTTTTTTTCAATATTTCCATTTTTTAATGTCGTCATTAAACTGTATAAGTACCTTACTTTTTTCTTTCGCCATTTTTACATGTGCAGTCGTTATACAAAAGCTATTTCAACTTTGAAACCTTCTTTAAGTAAATTTCGTGTGCATTTAACATCCTCCGGAAATTTAAGGTTTTAATATCTAGAAAACTACTTGTCTGCCTCAAATTTAAATATGATATTCGTTTTCAGCATATTCGAAAACTTTCAAAGTCGTCAATTTAACGGTGAGTGAATGACAATATCCACTGAATACCGAGTTGCCGTTAAAGTATATATATATATATATATATATATATATATATATATATATATATATATATATATATATATAATACCCCCAAAATATACCGTAAAACTTGAATTTAACTTTTAAAAAATAGCGCGGTGCCGCAATGTGCATTTGCATTAGCACCCAAAATTTAAATAAATTGAACAAACAAAACTTATTTTCAAATTAAACAATCTAATTTCACTCGAAAGAAGTTTAAAATTAAAAAAAAAAAAAAAAAAAAAAAAAAATGGCAGCTTAACTTTCCTCCTTTGAAACCAACGGCGTCTCAATTAAAAAATAACATTGGCAAAATAAAACCACCAAAAACAAACGAAAAGTGATTTTTTTTTAAAAGTAATTTTGATTATTTGGTACTAGTGCAGTGAGTGCACTTATTGATCCGTGCTGAAATAATAACATTATTATTATTATTATTATTATTATTATTATTATTATTATTATTATTTAAAAAGACATTCTTAACATGGGGAGAGGAGGGTTTTTTTTATAACTATTATTCTGTACTTTAACCTTACAGTTGAATTAAAAAAAAAATCATTTAAAACTTAAATTAAACTTGGAAATACGATTTAAAAAAATAGCGCGGATCAGTAAGTGCACTAACACCTTGATTATTTTAAAGTAATTTAGGTGTTTGTTTACTGTAATTTAATTTTTAAGCAATATATATATATATATATATATATATATATATATATTAACGTCACAAAAAAATGAATTAAAATGAACAAATCGATCACAAATGTAAAATGGATTATAATTACTTACCTTTTTTACTGTGTTCTTGTTTCGAATCAAATCCTCATCTTTGGCTTTGTTTAAGTCTTGCAAAACACGTGTTAATAAGTGATTAGGAAAGATAACGTGCTCTTCTAATGGTGTAATGATAATAATAATGATGATGCAGCGTTTCTTGAGCCAGATATTTGTTAGTATCGTCTTAAAAGGAACATCGTCGACTCATTCAGTTACACAAAGCCCCCCCCCCCCTCGTTTTTGGAGATAGAGAAAGAAAGAGCGAGGGGGCGAGTTATATTGTCTGGCAGAAAGATGAACTCTTGTCAATTTTATTTTACGTGATTTCTTTCCAAAACCACTATCCTATCCCCAGGATATTTTATTTTTATTTTTATTTTTTTACGAAAAGTATTTTAGTATTCGGACTACTATTTTTAATGCGATTATTCTATTCGCAACGTTTCGGCCGATGTAACATCCGAATTTCTCTGTTGTATTTTTCAAACATTAGAATCTGTTGATCGAGCTTGGGGATCTTTATGTCGAACTCGAGAAGCTAAACAGATTTTCAAACTTAATCCTACATTTAATCCACAGGGGTAGATTGCTTTCGTTCCGTCAGCCATGACAGTGTTGAAGTGTTAACTTATGTTGTTTTTGTTTTTGTTTTTTAGACATTATTATCCGTGTAATGTAAAATGTGTACAAAAATAATCATTTAGAACTGATTGTTGACCAATTCTCGAGTTCGGAAAGATATACCTGAAGAAGGCCGGAGATTACATCGGCCAAAACGTTGTGAATATAACCAAAATTAGAATAGGAGTCAGTATAACTTAATCAATCCTTATCTAAAAAAAAAAAAAAAATCGAATTCTTAAAAAAAATATTTTGTAAAAGGATTATAGAAATTCTTTTTGCTTCGTTATTTTTAATTTAAAGGAAAATAACTTCCGTTTTATTTCATTTTACTTAATGTTTTTTTAAATAATTGTCTGATCTGAGATCAAACAATTATTATAACCATTATTCACCCCTCTTCGTAAGTTTCATGGCTTTGAAAGAAAAAAAAAGAGATAGATAGAAAAGTTTTAATAAAGAAAATATCAAAATAAGAGCGCAATATTTATTTATCTATCTAGGATTGTGTTGCAGAAGATCCTCTATGACACATATATAACGTTCGTGCTTTTAAATATTTTCTAGGGGGAGAAGGACAAACAAAAATTTTAAACAGGAGTTGCATTTCAAAGATTTTGGACATTTTCATATGCGATTATTCTGCTTTACGTACCCCCCCCCAAAATGACTGAAAAATGTGCGCACTTGTTAATTATGACTGCATTTATGAGTGTTAGTCCGCGAGTCCGCACTACTTAAATGTTTAAACTCCAAAAAGTGCCTCTGCATCCAAAGAGAGAGAGAGAGAGAGAGAGAGAGAGAGATGCTATGTTCGCTATTTCCACTTTAATCTTTCCTCTTACCGTCCCCCCCCAATCACATCAAACCTTGCGCAGAAAATCCTCACCTCAATGGCGCAACGCAACAGAAAACTAAGAATATCGTAATTCATTACGTGATTTCACTGAAGCGGAGTAAGCTAACTAAATTCAATGCCTGTTGTTGTTATTGTTATCTTGTCCCTGGACTTAAATATTGCCTTTTGCTTTATTCCTTTTCGTTTACACTTCAAAATTTAATGCGCGCGTGTGTGTTTAAATTTTTTATTTTGTTCAAGCTGGGGTGGTGCATCCTACTGGATGCCAGACATTCATCCGCTATCTAATACATTCCAACCGAGAGATCTTTTCAAAATTCTAACC
>NC_136489.1:93310300-93350300 GCF_053919585.1 Euprymna scolopes | reverse complement strand
CTGGCTTTTTTCAGGTGGTTAACCACTCTAGAAGTGTAATCCATGTTTAGCTTCAGAACAGTTTCCGATGGTTCGTTGTTCTACACAAGTCCTGGGGGGTAACTGGTTTGCAGTAGACAGTTCTCGAGTTGGAATCCACAGAACAAAAGATTCTTCCTGTGTTGACACGAAAAAAAAAAAACATAGGCAAAATTGCTACAAAAAGGTTTAATAGTTATGGAGCAATTCTGGTTTCTGATTGGTTGCTAGCAGAACGTGAATTAACTCAATTCGTCAGTTCCTAGCAGCATCGTTTATAAATAGAATCTCCCAACTGTGCGAGATCATGCTCCATTATTCATCTTGGATGATGGGATGTGTCTCCTAGCGGCTTTGGCTGCAGGGAGTCAGGGTAGAAGTACTCGTCAAGGATCCGTTCTTGACATTCAGACTGAGGTACGCCGCCTGGGTAATATCTAGGAGGCCCACCCTCCCAGGCCTTGCCACTGGGCTTTCCGGTGGAATAAATTTATCGCTTACTGCCTGAGGCACCCCTACTGGAGAATGCCGACGGGGTTACTCAGGCAATTTTTACAATTGCAGGAGTGCCCCTCCTTTAGGGGAGCGTGCTGGTTTCCCACTTTCCGGCCTTGTGCCACATTTTGCTGAGGTGGGCAGCAAATAAATCTCTACCCCATTATTCATCTTGGATGATGGAATGTGTCTCCTAGCTGTTTTGACTGCAGGGATACAGGGTAAAAGTAATTGTCAAGGATCCGTTCTTGACACTCAGCCCGACAGGTGAGGGGCCGGGAACTGGTCCAGCACCTGTCGGACTGAGGTACACCGCCTGGGTAATACCTAGGAGATCCACCCTCCCAGGCCTTGCCACCGGCTTTCCGGTGGAATAAGTTTATCGCTTACTGCCTGAGGCGCCCTCACCAGGGAATGTCGACGGGGTTACTCAGGCAATTTTTATAATTGTAGGAGTGCCCCTCCTTTAGGGGAGCCTGCTTGATCCCCACCTTCCGGCCTTGTGCCACATTTTTGCTGAGGTGGGCAGCAAATAAATCTCTACCCTATTATAATAAAAAATATTGTAACAACCACGATGAGATAGGAATGCTCTTAACTGTATCCTCAGTAATTACTGCCTTCCATAGCTGTTTTTGTCTCACCATGTTTTGGCCAACTAATCATCTAGCCTGCTTTGGGTAGAATTAAAACTTCCATCTGCAGACAATGCTCACCTGAAACCGAAGAGATTCAATGCCTCTATTGACTGTGCCACAGGCCCCAAAGAATCCTAGAGGCATAGTTAGCCGAAATATGGTGAAGCAACAACAGCTATGAAGATGGGGTTAACAGTCTGCAAATAAATAAACTTTGAGCCTGGTCAATATTTAAATGGTGACTATTTATAATTACTTGAACAAGTCACACATCTCTTAGCTATCTATATATTTTTTGCTCTTCTTACTCTATGTTATGGAGTGTGTTCATACACAATAAATATGTATTTAATTGGATAGTAAAATAATAGGTCTCTTTGCTTGCTTCTATACTATCCATAAGGATAATATGGAAGTAAAGAGATTTATTTTACTTATGGAAAAATAATTTCAGTTCACAAATTTTAAAATGAAATCAAAGTGGGACAAATGTTATGCATGTGTGAGAAGAGGAGGGGGGGGATTGTTGAATCAATGTTTATATTTACGGCACATAAGCCCTTTTGGAGGGTTTATAAAATAAAAGCAGAAAGCACCTTTTTATATCTTCTTCACATCTTTTGACCGTGTCGGCTCCCCTGGAACAAAAGCTCATAACAACAACGGAAGTCTTATTCTCTGGACAATTGGAACTTTATTCATTTCACAGTTGAATGCCGCGTCCCTGTTCTCTGCCTATCCTTAGAAGGAGAGTGGGAATTTCTCTATTGATTCATCTTCCATACATAGGTACCCTTCTTTGCTTCCACAAGAATCTTCATCTTCTATTACGACCGTGTTTGTCGGACTCAAAAATTCAAACTCAACTCTCGATCTGAAGACTAACCCTCTAAGCACCCTTTTTATATTAAGGTGTGTGTGTGGGGCTGTAATCCCCATTAACCAGCTTGCACCCAAAATGCACAGACCCACTTTCTAGCATACAGGTGCAAGCTTTGTTAAGGGAAGTCAAAGGGTTTGATCTATGTCATCTTTGTTGACTGCTTTGCATTTAACTTGACACAATCAAGTTGTGTTCAACTCAGCACCATGTTAATCGCGTTAACCACGTTATTGACACACAACACCAATAGTGGTAGAAGTTGTGACCCAACGGGTCACAGACACGTCTTGTTATACTGATGGACTTGCTTTATTTTATTGCATAATCCAAATATTTCCGTTTTTGTCTACCATATTCTTTGCACATTTCTGTATACACAATCCTTCCATATTGTTTGATGATTTGCTAATCGTTCCATGTTAGCAAAGGAAGCTCTGCATTACTGACGATCAGATCAGTTTAGCGCTTTGGAGGCAGGCTGCAAAATTTTTATCAGGAGATTCTTTGAATGCTCAATATACATTGCTTTCAAGACCTTTTCTGACAACATGGCCGAACCAGTTTTTTTTGTTTTTTTTTTGATGATAACCTTGATGATATCATTTTTTAAAACCCAAGAGTTTCTTTAGTGTGGGTTATCTTACAGTGATCCAGACGAGTTTTATCGACCATGGTTGTCAAACAGTCATTTTTAAATAAAGATAGTCTGCGTTTATCACTCACCTTTTTTATGTTCAAGTCCGAGAAGTATATGTAGCGCACAACTCATCATCATATTCGATTTAGTAAATGTTTTATATGCTGGCATGTGTTAAATAGCTTTTAGAGATTGTCTTTCTAACTAACCTATATCTGGCCAAGTCTTCATTTATCCCTCTTTATCTCAAACCGTTCCTTATCACTGTATATGTTTTCCTTGGCCTTCCTCTGGCAAGTGATCTGGCTACCTCAATTGTTCTATGTCTAAACCCCAAAACTCTCACCCGTTCTTTTAATGTGACCATACTAATGAAGTCCCGTGTTCTGCATACATCTCCCTATAAAATCCAGATTTAATCTTCCTCTGAGATCACCAGACTTAAAGCTTATCTTTAAGACTATCATTACACATCCATCGTATCATTTTCACATCATTTATCTCGATTCAACACATATCCTCAACCATCATTCGCCAGGTTACACTTCCACACTCTACTTCTGAATTCCTGTTCTTGTTATCAGTAGCATTCAGTAGTCCCTTTGCGTTTATTAGTGCAATTATATATAATGGATCCTCTACAATAGGTTGGCGTTTCAGCATTAAATAGCCTCCCAAAAAGGGGTTGATTTGCCATAAACAAATCAAACAAAAAGGCAAATACAATGTTTATCACCTTGACTTGAGGAGAAAAAATAAAGAGTCTTTCTCTCACATTACTTGTTGAACATTTCTCATTCACTTACGGTTTTGTATTTGTAAGAGCTATCACCCAGGTCGAGTTGAACCGGCTTCCTCTTGAGCTAGTACAGCATCTCTGACTATTGTAGCCTACTTTCATCGATTCTAGGCTAGGTCACATGATGTGGCTAGCCAATCCCAATTCTATTGTTAAAGACAAACTACTTGTGGGCCTGATAATACTGCTACGTCGTCTTTTGTTATCATGACCTAAGTCTTCAATTGTCTACCTGCACGTTTGGATGCCTCTTATTGATGTGCTAACTAGTTAAATATAATAGAAAGAAGAAATTAAAAAAAAAAAAGCCATCAACTGACTGATTGCGTGACTTTTTTAAAACTATTTTTCACCCCCAAAAAGGCATATTGTCACTTGGACATGAGGGGCTGCTATTTGGGATCATGTCTACAAGGTACTATGTGGGGAGTTGAACTGCGAGATGTCTGCTTGTATTATATTTAAACTTTTGCATGTTAGTACAGGTTGGTTGTTTTTGTTTTACGGCATATCAACCTTTTCGGGTTATTTAATGCCAAATCCAAAGATTTTGATGAAAATTTTTTTATTGGAATATATTTGTTGTTTTTAAGTCGGTTTCTATTTAACCCATAGTTGGGACCCTAAAAGGTACTACCACTCCAGGTCAGAGTGGACCTGGGAGCAATGGTAATTAAAGGGTGGCTCCACACTCCCCAAAGCCCGCTAGCTGAGGCCTCACCACTGGATATAGTTTAAGATCATATCCAGGACCACGCGTTAGTACAATCAAAGAAACAAGAATCCATCTCCATCCATCCATAGCCCTTGAGCCCCTGGAGGGGCATAGGCCATCTACAACATTTTGTAAATGCTTTTGTAGTGACTGAGTTCTTTTTTCGGGATGAGGGTGCTTGCTCCATGCCCAACCTTCCCAGAAGGTACATACAGTGCCTAGCCTTCCCAAATGGTCACCCATCTGGTACTGGCCAGGCTCAACGTTGCTTAACGGTGATCTGGTGAGAACCGGTGTGTCAACGTGATTGTGCCATACATAAAGAAATAAGAAACAGGAAGGATATTCCAAAATCTAGCAGTCCTTTCAGAGTAGAATACTATCCAGCATCTAGGGACCTTAACAATGAAAGGGTGGGATTTTGCTGCTTGTCATGTTAGTTATACTTAGTTTCTAGTAGGAATTAGTTTTTTCTAGGACTCCCTAAATATATCAATTTGGTCCCTATTTTTCATTTTACTAAAAGTATTATACACTTGAAATTGTTCAAATTGATAAAAAGTTTAATTTTCTCATGCATTTGAACAAACGCTCATAAAAAAACTACAAAAACTAAACTCTTTCATTAAATGAAAAAAAAAAGTAAATATTTTCATTTTGGTCTTCCATAATTTTGGAAACACTGGAAAAATAACCCCTTTATATTTTAACATTATTATTGCTTAATTTTTAATTTGCAAAATTCTCTACTGCTATAAATTTTACAGCGATAATGTTTTTTACAAGAAACTAACCTTAATCATGCCAACTTAGAATATGTATTGTTTCTATGTGGATCTTATGTAGTTTCTGAGATTATCCCAATGCTTCAAATTAACAGTAAGCACTTTTACCAAAATTCATGGCTAAAAAAATGTGGCTAAAAATGTTTCTACCCTCAGTGTATGTTGTTGATTTTAATAGTTACATAATTTTCTATTTTCTTCATGTCTGGGTTTTGCATCACAAGAATTATATCATAGAATAAGCTCCCGTGGGACTTTATATCATCCTCATGCCTGACAGGATCTGAAAATAAACACTTCAAGAAATAACAAAAGAAGAAAAAATGATCATGGCTGATGTAAAAGTAAATCTTATGTACATGGGTTCTGTTTTTTTTTTTTTTGGGGCTCTGCCTAAACTTGGCAATAAGGCAAAAAAGAAATGATTTGAATTTCAATGGCTTCTTTTTCCATTTACCAACATGTAGTTGTCCACAAAACATGTGCTGCTACATCAACGTCATCGTCATTATCATCATCAACAGCAGCATTAGCGTCATCATTTTAACATCCGTTTTACAACTTTTAGAAATACACTTCCTAACACTATCCAGCATCTAGGGACCTTAACAGTGAAAGGGTGGGATTTTGCTGCTTGTTATGTTAGTTACACTTAGTTTCTAGTAGGAATTAGTTTTTTCTAGGACTCCCTAAATGTATCAATATCTTGAAAAGTTTTTAATTATATCTTTTTTATCAAGTCCATCCCTTCAATTCTCTTATGTTTTCCTTTGCCTTTTTCCTGCCACCAAAATTGTTATACATTTATTAATCCATAAACTGTCATTCGTGACCATACCAACGAAGTGTCCTCTTCTGCACACAGAATATAATATTTTCTAAAAAAGTATTTGGTAGTGCTTTATTAGACTAATACGCACCATCATGATTTTTTTATTTTTTTATTATTCGTTGTCCGTGTTGGAATTATTATTTACAAATTCTTGTCATCTTAAAAAATAAAAAGAATTTAAATTAAAAAAAAATATTTGTGCATAGAGACTTGTTTCCTTTTGATTAGAACAAAAAATAATTTGGATTATTCGGACTTCCGTTCTCATATTGAGTGTTACTCGCAACGTTTTGCCTGATATAACCTCTGATATTCATCAGGTATATCTTGCCAAACTCAGTAATCTTTCTGTTAAAATCTGAAATTTGCACGGAATTTTAAATACAATCTTTTATTTAATCCATGAGGGTAGCATGTTTTCGTTCTATCAGCCATAACTGGGCAGAAGTTTTAAGTAATTTACAATTGCATTCTTCATATTGCCCATACTAAGGTGGGGTGAACCTTCAACCTCTAGAAGAGTGTCAGTTACAACTGAATTTTACCTAGTACTTTATCTGTTACCCCATCAGTCCTTACGCTGAGAACCGTAGTCCAAATAATCGAAAAACACAAATATCAATCCTCCTCGCAAAAATTCAGAAATATAAAGACATATTTCAAAAGGAAAAAAAAAAATTTTAATGAAAAACAAACAGCATAATTTAATAAAAAGAAAAAAAGGAAAACAAAACAAAACAAATCGCATCATGCCGAGACAGCTAGTTGCATATATTTGGAATTCCCCTTCTCATAAAAAGTGTGCCATGTCTGAGAGGCATTGTAATTATATTTTTGCTTAAAACCACGTATACATTCCATTTGAGTTTGATGTTCTTCAACAACAAGTTTAAAGAAATCTAACATGAGCACTAGTTTTTTTGTTTTTTTTTTTCAGGGAAGGGGGGTAGTTAAGTAATAAAATCATAACCTCTTGGGTTACGCAGATATACAATGTGGCACTAGAATGTGATAATCTAATATATTTTCCTCACGTTGATGTTTCACATAAGAACGGTGAACAAAGTGCACTTTTGGTATACATATATTCATGCAAGAAATCATTTGAATTTCTAATGTCCTGTCCACCCATTCATCACATTTAGCAAATCTAGGAATACATGCAGTTCCCTGTAAAGCATGTTAACGCTTTGTTGGTATGGTATATTTTCTGTTAAGTACACGGTGACCTCCCTCTCTCCCCCAAATCCCCCCTATGGAATCTTTAATAAAAGTCGCTGACGTTTTTTGCAATTCAACCATATTTTATACAATTTTATACAAAGGCTGTGTCTAATTTATCCATCGGATTTCAGTCTGTGTTTTATCACCGTCAATGATTTGGGGGTTCAATTAGTGATCTCATCAGCAGGAGATGTGATCCTGAATGAGATTCACGCTCACCGGAATATACCCCCTACACACACACAGATTAGTTTTATTTATAAAAAATAATGTCTATTAAAACAATTCCCAAATTATCCCTGAACTAAAGAGGGCGATCATAACACAAATCAGAGCAATAGCAAGAGAAGTCTTGTATTTTTTATTGTTTTATTTTTGTAACTCTTTGAAATGAAGCTTTATAATTTGTGCATTCATCTTTTTTTGTGGACTCTTATCCTCATCTTCATAGTTGTTGTTTCATCACGTTTCGGCCAACTCATCTTCTGGTCTTCCAGTTCATGAGAGTATAGGAATGCTGAGTCTTGTAACTTATCCCCTTATAATTATAATTGGATTATAAAATCCGACCTTGATCGCCCTTAGGGGCCCGTGGCACAGTGGATAGAAGCATTGAGTCTCTATGGTAAAATTTACTCTATTTTTATAAATACCTTTGTAAACATTGTTAAAACCGAGAGAGTTGGACTATTTGAACTTCTATTTTCATCTTGGTTACTATTCTCAAAATGTTTCTAAGAATTTGAACTCCGACCTTTTTTAGGTGCATTTTTTTTTTTTTTTTGTCGAACTTGGGAATCTATCATGCTTAATTCTTGAGTCGATACAAAATGTAAAAGTCAATCCATCTCCAGTGAATAAATAAATACTTAATGGGGTAGATTGTTTTTGTTCCGTTAGTTATGACTATGTAGAAGTATTAAGTAAATTTTATTATATTCATAGTTAGTACCGCCTGTAGTGAACATTGAAACTTCCACCCAGAATACTGTTATTAGAACTGATTGTTATTCAACGCCTTTATCCATTGCATCACATGTCCAACAATTCCTGAGTCTGAAAAGTGCATCTGACACCGGCTAAAACATTTTGGAATCGTAGTTCAATTTAAACTAACACCCACATATTTGTAATAATGTTCTTTTTAGCACAACTTAAACTCCAGATATTTTCTTTCTATACAAAATCAAACAAAACTAAAATGATGGATTTTTTTTTCTCTTAAGCACCTATTCGTCTGCCACGTACTGTTATTCATTTCCAATACCTCTTTTTTTTATTCTTCTACTTGAAGAGCTACAATAAAATGAAAATGACACCATAAATTTAAAGAAACATTTTTTTAAAAATGTGTTTGTATGAATTACCCAATATTTTACAAGCGTTTACCCTTGCGTAACCTTTAAAATAAATTAAATGCCATCAGAAAGGCCCATATAAAAACAAAAATTTTCACTATATTTTATTCATTTTTTTTTTATCATAGCTCATGTGGAAAATATCACAGTATATATTTTGGGAATAATTGCTTTATGGGAAAATATATTACTTCTTTGTCAGATTTATTTTTTTGGTAATACTGAATAAAATTTATACTGTTTGTTTATAATATTTAATGGGGAGTTTTCATCCACACCCACAAATTTTTTTTTAAATAACTCAAACGTAAAAAATCAATACAACTAACCAATAATCATATAATACCAATAATATAAATGCAAACTAAGAATGTATTTATTCATTTATTTTATTGCAGACTATTATCCTCATCTTTTTAGTTGTTGTTTCACGACATTTCAGCCAACTATTCCTCTGGCCTTCGTCAGGTGGTAACCCCGACGAGATAGGAACTCCGAATTTCCTAACTGCATCCTCAGCAATTACTGCCTTCTGTAGTTGTTGTCGTCTTACCATGTTTTGGCCAACTAAGCCTCTGGCCGGCTTTGAGTAGGATTGAAACTGCTATCTTCAGACAATTCTCACCTTGAACCGTAGAGATTCAATGTCTCTATCCACTGCGCCATGGGCCTTGAAAGGCTAGATTCAGAGTTCCTATCCCGTCGTGGTTACCTGACGAAGGCTAGAGCAACAGTTGGCTAAAACGTCGTGAAACAATAACTAAGAAAGATGAGGATAATAGTCCGCAATAAATAAATTAATAAATAATACTCATCTCAATAATGAATTCAAATTAAATAATAAGAATGTATTGTGTGTGTTTAGTATCATTATATATATGCAGTTAAAAGGAGAGTAGAAGATGGATCTTGGATTTATTTTCGGCTGCCTCATAACTCTCGTTCCTTTGTTTTGTCCTTTAGTTCTCACATTCCAAGAGTGATGTTTCTGACAAGAGGGGAATAATTGTTGTTTTCTGAGTCAGAATCTATATTCGTTGGCAAGTTTTTGACCTTGAAGTAGTACTTTTTTTTTAGCTCCTTACATTAAGTAGCTTCATGCCTTGTCAGGAGTGATTTCCATAAAAAATAAAAGTAAAAAAAAAAGTGCTTTCATTTATTTCACTTGTTCTTGCGGAAATCTTGGAAACCTTTTGAGGAACCATTAGGTTGAGAAACAGTGATCGAACACCACCGAGTTTATTTCAACAGTGGATTAGTCCACTTTACAATAATGGAATATCCCATTAACACTTGAATATTTTTCTTTGTAAAAGCATTTGGTTCAGTGATAAATTTTAATAGTTATTTGTTCTAATTATTTTCTTTTATGGCATATCAAACCTTTTTTTTTGTGGGAGGGGGGTTAGTTAATGCTTAATTGGTTCATTTTGGTAAAACATTTTATGCTTCAATTTCTTAATTATCACCAAACATTTAGAGATTAATTTGTTTCGTAGACATATGGCTTTGCAAATAAATAATCCAAAAATGATAGATTTTATTTAATCTATAGATGGGATCCTGACAAGTAACTGCCATTCCGAGTGAAAGCGTATAGAAAAATGGTGCACTTGTATATATTAATAGCAGCAAGTGTTTATTAAATAAAATTACCTACACTGTCTGATATAGGTAGAAGAAAATTGAACAGGGTCCCAGTGAGGGAAGTAAAGAGCCAAGAATTCTTTCAGACTCAGAAAGTCTGTTAGCGGTTATTTTCCAGCAAAGATTGTCAATGCTTGAGTGTCTAGTGGTCAGGGACACGAGAAAGAGAAGGGTCGTCTTTCTTTGTTGCTTCCAGAGTTCTCTCTGCTGATCAACCGTCATTCCCAAAGAGGATTAAGTATTTTTGCAAGGGATAGATGAATTCAGTGTGCTTTACAAGCCATTTGGACAGTGTGTGGCCAAATCACCTAGCAGGGACATTTTTCTGCAAGAGAAAATAAGTCCTTATTTATGACTGCTACAAGTGAACTTGGATGTAAAGACTCCACACCTCTTAAAGTTCCCAAACGTGTATCTTACCGTTTAACACCATACAGATCACTAGATTGAAGTATAACAATGTTTCAATAATTGAGAATAAGTTAGATAAGAAAATAAAAATAAATAGAAAAATAGAAAGGGCTAAAAAAGATAAATTTCAGTGGGGCTTGGGTTGGGGTGCAGTAGAACACCTTGCTCAAGAACGTCTGGAGCATGGCGAATTTTGTAAATGAACAGTCTATAAATAATAGATTCTATTTAACCCTTTAGATGAAACCTTAGCAGATAACTACCAATCCGAGTGAAAGTGAACCAGGGAGTAATAATAACTAAGTAGCAACTCATTGGCATAGAATAAAGTGTAATATCTGTTCTGATTCTACACTCAGTCAGCGAAGGAATCCTATACTGAGGCAATTTGATTTTTGCTTGAATCCAGAAAGCCCTTGAGGAGGGGAATTTTCCCACATTAAAAACTGGCCTTGTGTCTAATTTTACCCTCGTGGAAGGCAAGTAAAAAGGAACTCTCTACTTCCCAAAGCTTTAAAATTTGGGGTCTCACACTATTAGATGTAGTTTTATGGTTTATGGAATAGGGTTGTGATATGCAGAGTCTGATTGATTAAGTTGGGAAATTAGGCTAGACAAGAGAAGAAAAAACGGTGCTTATTCAGATTGGTACTTATAGCGATAAACAAAAATGAAAATAAACTTGTATATTGTACCTACTTGTCAAGGAATTAAGGTTGTATACTCCAAAAATGACAAAAATTGATTTTTTTTAATTATTATTTACAAAAAAACATATTTATCATTTTTTTTGTTTTACTGATAAGTGACAAACGAGGCCATGCTTCTCTAGAAAACATAGTGAGGGGAGGTAATCAATGATTATTTTGACAGTTTCCACGTGATTAGACTTGTCTGCCCTTGTCCACCGATTTCTTGATCACTAGAGCTATGACAACAGCATATTCTTTTCATTGTTTTGACTCTCGAGTGTATACCGTTGATATCTTATATGCTTTTATATGGAGTGATGTGGTTCTCAGTTGATTAACTGAGTCTAATTGTGTCGGATATATACTTGAGAGTTAAAACAATGAAAAAAATATGTTGTTGTCATAGATCCATTGATCACTTTTTTTGCCCTCATCGAAATAGAGTAAAATTTGATTTTCTTGAACAAAAAAAAAACCTACTTGATCAAAATATGTGATTTTGAGAATTTTTCATCTTCCTCTGTGATTGGTACGTACATCATGCAGACATTTCTGTATTTTCTATAATTTTATATGCCGCCAAAAGTGCCACTCTGAATAAGCACCGAAAGGGCTTCGAAAGATGAATTTCGGTGGGAGTGAGTTGAAGGTGGTATGAACGCCTTCTTCATGGGTGTTTGAGCCAGGGTGAATTTTAAGCAGTGTTTAAACATAAAATAATAAAAGGTTTTGATGAAAATTCAGCCAATAATCACATTTAGCATATTGGTCTGTCTTCATATCATCCTTAATTAAAAGATGTGCTGATTTAAATGCTATTATTTAGTTTCTTCAAAAAAAAAAAAAAAAAAACCTTGGTCATTATGTCTTGTTGACAAAGTATTTCATCATTTTACTCTTCACAGTTTCTTATCAAAGTCTTAATTTAGTAATTTTAGAGAGAAATGAAATATAATGCGCTTGAACTTTTATTTGGTACACCAGTGTTAATGAAAAATGTTTTTGTAGAAATAGAAAACATTAAAACTCCAGCTGAGACCGTTGAACCTTTATTTGAATTAATGTATGCTTTTTTAAAAAAATTTTTTTATTTTATGGCATTACAAATAAGAAAATTGTTATTAATATTATTTATTAGGTTGGTGCAAAAATAATGTCGTTTTTATACGTTGACCGTCAAAAAAAACGACATTATTTTTGCACTAACATAATACATACATAGTTCAGTATGAGATAAAAATACAGAAAAAATATTAGGGATATAGATATATGAAAGTTTCTTTAAAGGGGGAAAAAATTCCAACAAAATGAGTTGGTATCGATATGAAAAAAACGATAAGCAAAGAATTAAATAGGACAGGGAAAAATTTACACAGAATCATGCTTCATCTGAACTGATATTTCGTTTCAATTAAGAATCATGATGATGATGATGATCATCATCATCAGCAGCAGCAGCAGCATCAGTTTCAGGTCCGTTTATGCTGGCATGTATTAGACAGCTTTAAAGCTTTGACTTCCAAGCACACCTATCTCTGACCAGGTCTTTATTTATCCCTCAGGTCCATTTTTATCACTCCCCTCCATGTTTTTTTTTTTTGGTGCTCCCCTCTGTACTGAACCTGCTACCTCAACTACATCTGCTAATCCAAGAACTCTTATCCATTCCTGCCACATAACCGTACCATTAAACTCTACCCTTTTGCACACATCTCCTTATACTATCCCCGATTGAATCTTTCTCTAAGGAAATCAGAACTAAGCCTGTTTTTAGCACTTACACTGCACACTCATCATCTCGTTCTCATCTCATTTTTCTCCATGCCACGCATGTCCTCAACTCTCACTGACCAGGTTTCACTTCTACAGGTCACACTGTGTATACATCCCTAATAGACTCTTCCCTTAGTAACCAGCAGAATACTTCTTATGTTTCTTCTTTTTAGGTCAAATAAATCTATATTTTAAATATTTTTCAGTTAAAACTAAAAAGGGTTTTTTATTTTTTTAAAGAATACACAACGTTTACATCTATAAAACAGGATTTCCATGAATAGAATTTCTTTTCAAGAAACACGTGGCCACTAGATTGCCTCCCTGGGAGCTACAGCAAATTTTATTCATTCAATTTATTATTTACAATCTGTTTATAATATTAATCATCATTCAACTAACGATCTATCATTAAACCTTATCCTTGAGTGGCTTGATCAATGGTAACTCTTATAATAATAATAATAATAATAATAATAATAAATAGCGGGATCTGTGGAAATTCCATTGCGGACTCTTTCATATATAATATATTGATGTTGGCATTCTGTGGATGTTCAGCGTAAATGGAGACGCTATAATATCATTGTAGCTGTTTTGCTTAAACTGCAAAAGTGTTTATCTAAGCTAGCAGAGACGCCTGGCATAACCTGGTCGTAAAATACGCTAAAATATGATATCTAATTTATGCAGATTTCGTATATATTATTATGGAGTCAATTTTCTATCGATTCTTATATATTATAAAGTTGTGATTTCAAAAATAAAAAAAATTATATCCATATGACTTGGATGCATCAGCTTGAATCGAAACCGAAACTAAAACTTATGAAGAATTCTTTGTAAAATTATTTATAAAAAAAAAATAGATGACTTCAGTGCCATCAGTTATAATCGAAACCGAAACCAAAACTTGAAGGGATCTTGGTAAAATTATTTATTACAAGAAATGGAACGGCAAAACAATTAAATGATAGTCAATCGAAAGAAAAAATATGTAAGCATGACGCATCAAATAACACACATGCTATTGTATTAATATATATATATATATATATATATATATATATATATATATATATATATATATAAAGCTGAACGTCTGTGCGTGTTTCTGATCACGAATAGGCTCCTATATGGTTGACTATTATAGAAAACTGATCACATCTAATGATAGAAGATGTATTGAGACACAGGAATGGGTATGTTTGATCTGCCATAATGATGATTCATTAAAATTGTGGGGGTCTACGTACGCGCCTGGTCCACAAAGTATGGAAATAATAAATTTAAAAATTAAAAGAAAACGTTTACAAGTGTTTCTGATATAGATGTACATAAGAATACTTTGATAAGTATGTTTTAACTTAAATAGGGATGGTATAATAAAATTGTGGGGTCTGCGTTCGCGCCTGGCCTCCATAGAATGAAAATATGTCACAAAGTTTAACAAGGTTTTTTAATATAGATCCACAGAATATTGTGATAAGTGTTTCAGTGTGAACAGGTATGGTATAATAAATTATGGGATTTATCTATTTTATTTTTACTTTCATCATATTTTGCTTTGGTTTTGATACCCCCAAATTCGTAGCTATCTCTTTACAGCCCTTCCTTTTCAAAACCTATCATACTTTCATAAATCAGAGTCCATTTTCTGTAGGCTATTTTTGAACCCAGTCAACGACGGGTACTTTTGCTAGTATATATATATATATATATATATATATTTATATATATATATATATATATATATATATATATATATATATATATATATATATATATATATATATATATGTAAAGGGTGAGATTAATAATTGTGAAATTATTAATCCAGTTTTCAGAGAAGGAAACATAACAAAATCATATTTATATGTACGATCGTTTCGGAAACGATATCCCTTTATTCATTCGATATTTACATCAAGTTTCAACCAGTTTATTGAAGTAAATATAGTTTGTGAATCTAGAAAAAAAATATTTTAAGTGGAATTTAATTCTTTTGTTTATTTGATTAATATTAGATATATTTTCAATTATATTTGTTATGATATGATGTTTATGTGATACAATTAAACTATTGTTTAATGATTTTTAATTGGTTAAATGGTAAAAAGAGGAAAATAATAGGAAAACAGTCATTACATTTTTTATTTTATACTTGGATAGGACTTTTATAAGCGTGAAATTTACTATAAATATGAAAAGCTGTTTTTTTTTAGAACTTTTTGATATGATATAAGATTTAAACAAAAATAAGGATTTATATTTACAAAAAAGTTTATAAAATAGTTTATAAAATAAGCATTTTACTGAGACTTTGCTCATTTAGACCCTGTCTATTACACTCTCTCTCTCTCTCTCGATATACATATCTGTGCCGAATCTTGAAATTTCCAGGTCGGTATTTATGGGTGCATTAATTCACTGGGAGAGATGTAACTCCTAATCTTCGTTAAGACATGCATCTAGGAGAAAGAAATTTTGATGTTAGCAGTTATACGAAAAAGTGTGGTTGGTTCTACACAAAGCCTTCACTACTATAAACAAATAATCTGTGTGGATTTCCGAGCAACTTAGTTGTGGCGGAAGCTTATACGTCGAAATTGACGGGAGAGTCCATCATATATATATATATATATATATATATATATATATATATATATATGAGAGAGAGAGAGAGAGAGAGATGATGATGATGATAATCATCATCATCCACAACAGCAACAACCACAAGAAATTCAAACCCAGAAAGCATGAGTTCCATAATTAAATTTTATTGACCATCCATCTTCTGTCCAGCTTTCAAAGCACACATAAAAATGAAGCAATACCTAATTATTGTCACGATATGGCGGTTACCTTCTGCATCTCTTTAACTTCTTTGATTATTAGCATATATACAGTAACTGAACATTTTGTTAATCATGTGTTTTCGATGTATATACAATTTTGCAGATAAGAATGTTTTTTTTTAGTATTGTATCAAACTTTTCAGCTCCAAGATTTTTATGATTGTAGCCCTCAGCAATAATTTGTTTTCTGTTTCTCTTCAAAATTATCTTCATCTACTGTAATGAATAACATTATAGCAAAAGGAGATTGCAACCATAAAAGCTTTACTCAGCTATTTTTGCCGTTTACCATCTGGTGCTCAGTAGAAAGCATATAATTTGATCATCATCGTATTGTATGAACCCAAAGATTCTATTGTTGGCATCGGTTTCCTTGATATTTTTCTAGTCGGAATTATTTCTAGAAAGACATCAGGTACTTACGAGAGGAATCACGTGAAGGTTGCCAGCATCCAAAGTGAAAGTGATTTTTGTGGAACGAATTGGATTAGAACTTGGGACACCCAGGTTGTCAGTCCGTGTCATTAATCACTGAACCACCGTGTATTAATGAGTTCTAATAAGAGAAGGTAATCAGGGCAGTCTTTAATATAACATTTATTAGAGTTATAGTGAAGGAAGTAATTAAGTAAACCTATGTTTTTACTCAGGAGGTCACCACTTATCAAGGCCAAATGCCTTTTGAGTATTGGGATTAATCAGATGATTGGATTGTCAGTTAAATGATGAATAATATTATGGGAGGATTGAAAATGATGAATGGGATGTAAACATTTGATGACTTATGAGGTGTATTTATGACAAGTATTTGCTGACGTTGAATGTGAAAATGACCATGTAGTAATCTGTAAGTAAGCAGTCTCATGGTAATGTTTTCCACAAACGGGAAGTTCTTGGAAAGAAACTCTGTTTATGGAAATTCCATTTGATGTTAGGCACATGGAGAAAGTTCTTTTTAGTCTTGGAAGCGAGGCGAGTTCTTGCTGTGAATGTCTTCTATGGAGGAATTAGAAATCGAAATGGAGATAAAGATAGTGCCAAGGAAGACTGGCAACGTCTCTTCTGTGAGAAATGGGATGTAGAGAACAAAAGCTATTGTCCACCACTAGATTGCAAAGTCGATTTTGTACTTTGTCAAGGCAACAAAGAATGCTCCCAGCGACACCTCCCAAGGTGAGGCATCAATACTCCATTTTAGGACGTAGCAGACTTTTATTTCTTTGGTTATTTTCAATATTAATTCTTCTTGTGGATATTCTTCTTTTGTCCTTCTGATATTCCATGCTTCTATTTTCTTGCATTCTACCAAAGATTGCAACCCAGTGGCACATGACACTGAATATCTCTTGCATTTCTTCCTTTCGGATCAAATTTACGGTTCGTTATTTTTATCTTCCGAGTCATATGAGTCTTTATTCGTCTCTAAGGAGAAACACGAGTAACGTCTCTTTGCACTAAATTTCTTCATTACCAATACATCGATATTCTCTTTTCATCTAATAATGAGATCTTGCATATTACTTAGAGTAAAATGTTCTCAGAGGTAAATATGATTTCCTGGGTCAATAGGTATGGTCAACAGGATTTGACCTTAGGGTCAGCTGTAACCCCATACGAAGGTAGATATCTGGTTGATTAGTTTAATCATGTGATTTAGAGAATATTTCCAGTCGAATTTTACCAGTTGTTGAGAGGTGCTCAGTAAAGTCCAGCATTTAAAAGTGATTACCCCACCCACCCTTATGGACATGGTGTAGTCATATATGACTTCTGAAACCACCTATATGAACAGTTTACTCTGAAGAAACTTTCAATTAAAGAAGTACAGTAAATATTTCTTCTAAGTAAAGAATTTCAAATCTTTAGAGAAGGAAGAAAGCAAATCACAAGTCCTCCTCAGAATACTGTCTAAAATGAATTCAGAAAATATCCCCTGCTCTATTTTCATAATGAGACCTTATCTTGCTTTCTTTCTTTCCTTTCTTCTTTTTATAGTGATTGAGAAGATTTTAATTTTTTTCTTTTAATTTTTTTGGTTTGTAACGTTTTCTGTTTTTCTTCTTTTAACTTAATTGATTGAAACGTTATTTTATATGACCCCCCCCCACATACACACCGTTTATGGTGGAGGGTGTACATTCATATATCTATAATATTGAGTTTTTTTTCTCGCTCTGACATTGATATTAAAAGCTTACGTTTTCTATTTAAAAATTATTAAAACAAACTTCTTAATATACTCAATCTTGGATATGCGAGCGACTTCACAAAGGTTAACTAATTTACATATTCCCTTTGAAAAACGAGCGTTCATTAATTAATTATTCACTTTTTATGGATTTTTATGAGATGATTAATTTCATCTAACTATTATGCCTAATTTTTTTATGCATAGTTTCTACATTGTGCATAATTGCATAGAATTTAGGATGAAAACATTCTAGCACATGGACATATTTTATATCTTTCTCTCTCTCTCTCTCTCTCTATATATATATATATATATATATATATATATATATATATGTGTGTGTGTGTGTGTGTGTGTGTGTATGTATATATATGTATATATATATATGTGTATATATGTATATATGTGTCTGTGTGTGTGTATATATATATATATATATATATATATATATATATATATCTTCTTGGCTTAACTTCACGAATGAAGATCCTCTGAAGAGAGCAGACTACGTCGCCTACAGGCACTCTTGTAGCTGACAAGCCCGATGCAGGACAAGCAGACTTGGCTGCAGGGGCTGCAGTCAAAAGTCACGTCATGTACGGATTCTCTGTGCAGGAGACCTCAAAGGAGGTGACAGCCTTGTGGACAGTGCGACGCCAAGTGAGAGTAGACCACTGGTAGTGATCCATGTGGCAGGCACTGAGGGACTTCTTCAGAGAGTCTTTATATCATTTCTTTGGTGCCCCTCTGTCACGGCGGTCATATATATACTAGACTACCCGTGACCCGTTGGGTCAGTATATGTTATAGCTAGCTGTGAAATCATGAGTATACAAAATTAATGTAGAAAAGTGAAAGTGAGTATACAGAATGTATAAATTAGCAAAAATTGAATGCACACATAAACAAACGTGGCGACCAGTGAAAACAATACGCAATTTCGCCCACACGCACCAAAATTGAATGTACACGCGCACGCAAACAAACATGGCAACCAGCAAAGACAATACGGAATACATTGGATAATAAAGGCCTTAACATCATTGCCCTTACATCAAATGAAAAATCCCTTATATAAGAGGGGTGTAATCTGTGGGAAAAAATTGAAAAAACAAAAAAAAAACAAAAGACAAAATACAAGGAGAAGGTGTTCATTGTGTGTGTGTGTGCGTGTGTGTGTGTGTGTGTGTGTGTGTGTGTGTGTGTGTGCACGCGCGCGTTAACAACCCTAAAAATATCAGGAAATAATAATTAACTGATTAAGTTATATTTAACGGTGAGACCTTTTCAAAACAAATCTTTAAAAAATTAAAAGTCCGCCCCCCCCCCCCACACACGTTTTGAAGTGTGTCTACGTATTTTAAAAATGTTTGGAACTTATGATCCCACCCTCACCCCATTTCCCCTTTCTGCTCCCACTTCCATCATCAAACTTAAAAAAAATGCTAACAATTACATGTCTCGCTACGTCGTCTAAAAGTGTGGTCTCATTTCACGTTAAATTTATATAGGAAAGTGATCGCCTGCACTAAAATGTTCAATTTTAATTATTAAAAAGAAAAAATCCTTCTTTTATATCAACTTTAAAGGCTGTTGAAATATATTAAGCAAAAAAAAAGTAGATTTTGATTTTTTTTTTTTGGGGGGGGGGGTGAATTACGCTGGATTGGGTGGTAAAAAAACCCAAATAGTTTTTTTTTTTAAATACGTAAATTGATCAAATAGTTTTTTTTTTTTTTAAATTAGACAAACATATTTGTTTTGTTTGTTTGTTTGTTTGTTTGAAAACAATTCCAACTTGTAATGAAAAGTACAAATAAAAAAAAATCCTCAATAAATAATTTTGGGCGCGAAAAACGTAGTTTTTTTAAAATCAAGTTCTAGTTTTTAATCACACACAACTTGGGTAAAGAACTTATTTTTAAAAAAAATAATAGGTGAACCTGAACAATCGGCACCCACCTTACAATTTTTTCCTTTTCGTCTTTTTTCCACTATTTTTACGGATTATTGGACACAAAGCTACCAGATTATAAAAAAATTGAAAAAATATCAATATGTAAAAATGGAAGAGGGTTCAGTTTCACATACAACGTTCTAGTAAATCAATCCCCCATTTTCAGAACCGATTTACAGCCTCGATTTGACGTTGACTCCTTCAACTTCCCCCTTCCCCGCCACTATTACTATCATATTTTCTTTTTTGTTTTTTTTTCAACTTTTTACTTTAAGAAAAGTTCGGTCTCCTCCCCCACTCAGTCATTTTTTATTTAGTCTACCGTTGGCCCTTAAAGGGTAAGATGACAAATATTCATAATAAAAAGTGATTTTGAGATTATATTGTCTTTTATTGTCTTGAGAAAACGTCTTTTTAAGTGATGAGTGAAAAAATAAAACTTAGGAAGCTCCAGAGCACTAATTAAAATTAAGGAAACCCTACTAAAAACACTACTAAAACTAAATTTCTACCCACCTCCTTGTAGAAAAAATATTTTTTAATAACGCCTGAAAAAAAAAAAAAAAAAAATAGTCAGAATCCACAGAAGCGCTACTAAACAGCAGTAAATATGGATATGAATATGATTATAGGGTAAAATCCATTGAAAGCGGTCGGTGGTTCTATGAGAAAATAAAGCTGTGTACGCATTATAAATGTTTCTTTTCTGTGTCTTACGTTATACATTAGTACATTAGGGGTCATTTCGAGTTAAAAGTTTATTTACTGCACTCATCTGGACTAAAGAAAATCATGATTTAAATGTGTATGTCTCGTCTAAATAACTAACGATAATTCTCTGATATGGCCGACAAGACGGGTGATCAAAAAGTCAGATCGAGCGTACCGGAAAACGAAATGAGATCAAATGAGGTCTCATTTCGTTAGTCTCATTTCGTTTTTCGGTACGCGGTACGCTCGATCTGATTTTTTGATCACCCGTCTTGTCGGCCATATTAGATATTCATCGTTAGTTATTTAGACGAGACATACACATTTAAATCATGATTTTCTCTAGTCCAGATGAGTGCAGTAAATAAACTTTTAACTCGAAATGACCCCTAATGTACTAATGTATAACATAAGACACAGAAAAGAAACATTTATAATGCGTACACAGCTTTATTTTCTCATAGAACCACCGACCGCTTTCAATGCATTTTACCGATTATAGTTATATATTGTATATTTATATTTAAATCATTTTTTTAATGCAACAATGTCAAATTACATTCATTTGTAAGGAAAACGCGTTAAAATAAGTTAAAATAAAAAAATATTGTTGACCTTATATATGCTTTGAATAGAATCAGTGACTTTTAATATCGGACTTAAAATAGGGCGGCCATGAAATAGGTAACCAGACGAATTTTTTAAAACTGGAAGTTACAAACAAGATGACCGATTTAAACGCGCAAGCAAGCGATTTGAGTTTTTTTTATTTTTTATTTTATTTTATATATATATATATATATATATATATATATATATATATATATATATATATATATATAAAGTTAAAATAAATTAAAACAGAAACATATTGTTGATCATGTGTATGTTTTGAATAGCAGCAGTGCTTTTAATATCGGACTTAAGATAGGGCAGCCATGAAATAGGTAAGCAGACGAATTTTTTAAATCTGGAAGCCACAGACCAGATGGACGATTCAAACGTCCAAGCAAGCAAGCTGATCTGAGTTTTATAAGTATATATCTGTATATATAAGTGACCTTATCTCTGTGTGTGCGAAACGTCTCTACTAAACTCCTCTGTTTGCTCTACAGACTTGAAACTTAATGTATAGGGTATTTGGACCTCGGAAACACTTTTGATATCATTTTTAGTTTGTAAAAATAGCTGCTAAGGGGGTCAAAATTGAAAAAAAACAGTTGATCCTGGCAAGAGTAAATCAACTAACTTTTGAGCATGCGTACATATATACATTTTTAGCTTGAAGTCGCTTGATTTTTTTCCCTTTTTTATATCCATCTGGTTAAGGCTGAAGCGCTAAATAATGACTACGGCTGGAGCATTGAATTTTTATTTAAAACTTTTGAAATCATGCATATACATACTGGGCACAATATAATAATCAATAGAGAATTTGTTCTACAATAATAAATGAAAAATCTGCATGAATTAAAGTATCATATTTAAGCGTATTTTTCAATCGGGTGGCCAGCTAGTATTAATCTATAGTACCGTACTTTGGAGTGATTGCGCCAAATCCGGGGGTAATTGCACCAACTAAAAAAAGTGCTCTTTATATGCGTGGTTGTCAAAAGAGTACTTTTAGCTGGTTGGCTGAATTACCTCGATCTTGGTGCAATTACCCCAAAATAGGATATACTATCTGTATGAATGGATGAGACTTTTTGGGTTAGTAGGCATGGATGAAGTACGGCACAATCATGTTGAAACACCGGTTCTCGCCAGATCACCGAAGTTAAGCAACGTTGAGCCTGGCCAGTACCAGATAGGTGACCATTTGGGAAGGCTAGGCGCTGTATGTACCTTCTTGGAAAGTTGGGTGTGGGCCAGCACCCTCACCCTGTAAAAAGAACTCCTTGCTACAAAAAACATCTACAAAAAGTTGTAGATGGCCTATGCCCCTCCAGGGGCTCAAGGGCTATGGATTGATGCAGGTGTAGAAGAGTTAAGATGACAGGGGAAAGTCAAGGAAAATATGGGAGGAAATGATGAAGATTTGAGAGAAAGAGATAAATAAACACCTGGCCAGGCTAAGTTAGATTGGAATCCATTTCTAAAAGCCATTCAA
Source organism: Euprymna scolopes (assembly GCF_053919585.1). Classification (NCBI taxonomy): domain Eukaryota; kingdom Metazoa; phylum Mollusca; class Cephalopoda; order Sepiida; family Sepiolidae; genus Euprymna; species Euprymna scolopes. The sequence continues at coordinate 93,327,566 of NC_136489.1, read as the reverse complement.
CACATGTTAGCATGTAAAATGGATGTTAAATCGAATATGATGATGAGAAATCGGTTTGCCATTTTATTTTATGAATTTTATATAAACTTTACTTTACAATTTAAAAAGTGACAGATGGAATTATTTATTTGATCGATTATTAAATATGCATTCGCAATTTAAAGAAATTAGAATTTTTATGAAAATATTGACGACTTCCAAATTATGAAAACATTTCATTTTATCTTCGATACATGATTCATAATTCATATTGAATTGATTTTTTTTCAACTATTGATTTTCTTTTCTTTTAATTATTCCATAATGAAATCAGTGATAATTAATGTCATACTTCTATGGAAAACATTTTTTCATCTGGCATTATGTTTCAGAATTTGAGATAAGGATTGATAATTTGTGTGATTTATATTATTTGGTCTACTATTCTCATCTTGGTTGTTATATTCACGAGGTTTCAGCCGATGTAATCTTCGACCTTCTTCAGATGTATCTATTTGAACTTGGGAACCTGTACAGAATTTAGATTTTTATTTTTAGGTGATTATTTAAAAATGTTTCATATTAGCAATGATCTGGACCAGACTAGGTATTTAAAAAAAAAAAAAAAATTGTAACAAATAACATGGTACAGCAATAACAAATGGAAATTGGTCAGTTTGATTTATCAGCTTAAATGCTGTTTGTGTCTGATTTTGAAAATCCAACGAAATAACTTTGTTAGATTTATTTACTGACTTTTTCTCCTATGATATTAGCCATTGCGTGCTGCATCATAGCAGAGTTAACTTCCCATAAACTTGTCTGGCTCCATTTTCAAATTGAATTGGATAACGTTAATCAACCGGAAGCAATTATTCTTCGATGATGATTGTATATGTCATTCGATAGAAGGCAGAATCATGATGACAGCTTCAAGCTGACCTTAAATGTTCATTCTGTGTCCTGCATCCTTATAAGTAGTAACAAAACAAATTATTACTACAATTTCAGGTCATGAGAGAGAATAATATTAAGGAGAACTTCCATGCAAGATGTTCGACTGAACACAACTTCATCCTGGTAAAATATTCACAGCAAGAACTTTTCTTGCTACCCAAACTGAAAATAACTTTTCTTTTTTTCTCTTTGTGCACAGTGTCAGAATTTCCATGAACAGAGTTTCTTTCCTAGAATTTACCATCTATAGACCACATTACCATGGAGTTGCTTCCGTGCAGACTACAACATGATATCCTTCAATTGCATTGTCAATAAATATTTGTCTTCATACTGTCTTCATAAAGGATTCAAATTTCGTCTGTTCCCTTCATTATTTTTAATCCATTTCATAATATTCTTCATCTTTGAACCCAGAATCCAACCATCTCATCAATCCTTATTTTTGAATGACTTCTGGCTTTCATAAATGGTGACTCCGTAGAAAAAAAATGTGCTATTAAAAATTGTCTTAATTACCTCCCTTGTTAAAGCTTTAGTAAAAGCTATATTAAAGACTGGCCTAATTACTTTCTCTTATAAGAACTCTATACAATTATTGCTGTGTTACAGAAATAGCTGAAAAACGCTTCTATAGTTACAACCTCTTTTCTCTATAGTATAATTCATTATAGTAGAATAAGATAATTAAAGAGAGAAAAAACTCATAAGGTTTTAAGAAAAGTACTTTTGACTGAGGGACATACTGTCATTACCATTGATTAGCTGTAACTATCTATTTTTATTTTTTATCGAATTTAAAGTTTGTAGCATTATCTTATACTTATTGACTGCTATATTTATTGGGTGTATTATCCAATAACAATTTACTGTGTAGTCCAATAATTATTACATTTCCTGATTTGACTGTATTTATGGATTATATTCAGACTGGACTGGGTTTGGATTGGGGTCCTCTCCATTTTGGGAAGGAGGTCGAAAGCTTTAGGATTAATTGTTGTTTCAGATATTTTACTTTCTTGGGTTTCTATTCGGTCGAACCGTATATAGAGTTTCATATTTAAAATATTGCGGAGGAATTATTTACATCATTTACATATCTGTTTTTTTTTTTTTTTTTTTTTATGTCCACAATATTTCAGCAATTATACCCTATGATCGTTTTCAGGTTCTTTCTTTTTTTTTTTTTTTTTTTTTTTTTTACATAATTTGTAACCTTCTAGGAATTTAAAATTGAATCCTTTATTCAATCTTCTTGTGTAGACGTAATGTGTTCTGATGAACTCTTCGCACTTGTACTCCCCCAATGTAACTACTCTCAATAAACCCGCCTAGCAGCAAAATTCCTACCACTCCAGTGTAATGCTTCTCAGATGCCGGAAAGCTTTCTACTCTAAAAGTTTCTTTCCTCAAACTGCTAAACTTCAGAATTTCCTTTCTGTTTCCTGCTTCCCTGACTGTACTAACATGCAGAAGTCTAAATGTAATGTGAACAGACATCAGACCCTTGTTGACATGGTCCCAAATAGTAGACCCTTGCATGTTTGGATAAAGAAGCATTAAAAAAGATAAAGGCTGATCTCATTCTTTTAGATATTTTGAATCAGTTAAATTTTTGATAAATATAAACAAAGATTGAACTCCTGATCTCTAGTTACAATTCACTCTAGAATATTTCTTAACCAACAGTTGTGTCTAGTAGAAGAATCTGGAATCATTTTTTAGACGTTAAAAGCTACAACAATAGATGAATTGCTTTCCTATAAATAATAGGAAACTATTCTTTCGTTTCTGAATTTTGGAGATGAGGATTGGTTATTCGTATTATCTAAATTCATTGAACTACTGTTCTCATCTTGAGTGTGATTTTCACAATGTTTCGATCGATGTAACCTCCGACCTTCTTCAGGCGTATCATGTCGAACATGTGAATTCGGACAGAATTTCGAGGGTAGCATGCTCTTGTTCCATCAGTTATGATTGAATAGAGGTCCTAAGTTATTCGCAATTGTATTTTTCGGTCGCCCACACTGAGGATTGTACCTTCAGCCTTCAGGAGAATATCACTTTTTACGATTGATTTTTCAAGTACTCTAACCACTGCGCCTTGCGGACAATTCTAGTACGAATTTTAGGAGCCTTAAACCTTTTTTTTTATTTCTAGTTGTAAATATTACTATTTATTACTTATTATTACTATATATTAACGTATATCTATATAAATATTAATGTTTTTACTTATTACATGTATGTATTATCTATTGTTTATAATTACTGGTTCCCATATCGTATTAAATTCTATACTAGATCTACTTAGTAATTGGTTATTCCCCAGCATATGTGCTGCTTCTTTCATTCATCTTACTCTCCATCGTTCCTCTCTGTCTATAATTTTTACTTTGTCCCATAATGATAGATGGTTTATCTTTTCGTTCCAGACATGATCAGCTTTACCCGCTTTTTCAATCTCTCCACGTACTATGGCTTTTTGATGTTCTTCTAACTGTACATTTAGTGGACAACGTTTGTATAGTTTTCCACATTTACATGGGATTTCATATAATCAGTTCCTAGTCATCATTTTTTTCTGTAGAGGGATTGACTCACAAGCTTTCATGGATAGAGATCCTAAGTAATCCTAAGTAGTCCTAAAAGCATGCTATCCCCGTGAAGTAAATAAAGGGTTGTGCTCGAAATTCCGTTAAAATTCCCGAGTTTGACAGAAACATTCCAGAGTTCAACAAGATACACCTGAAGAAAGTCAGAGGTTATATTGACCGAAACGTTATGAAAATCATACTCAAGCTGAGAACAGTAGTCCGATAAATCCAAATAATACAAACTATTCTTTCATTCAGTAATTTTACGTCTATAAAATTAAACCAAATGTCAAAAGTGCATTAGCTAATCTCATTTGTTCTTGCAGAACCCTTAGGGAACTTTTGCGAAACCTCATTTAAGAAACGCTGAGATAAAGTGTTCGGTTTAAAATTCCTGGAGGGTTACTGGCTACAAAGAAATGCTATTTGAAGATTGCGAGAAAATACAATGTTAAAATACTGCAAATATAACAATCTAGACGAAAACATGTAAATAATGATATTTCATCTTAGAAATCCTCCACTCTATAATAAAGACCAATGTGTATTTATTTGTCTATTTATATATAAATAAATACCTCTCCTATCACATAAAAGTTATCGAGTAAAAAAAAAAAACTTTTTCTAGCCTTCAGATGAAACCATTTCAAGCGGTGAGGGGTGGGGGTGAGAAAACAAAAACCAGGACAGACAACCACCACATTCTGAAATTAATTTAAAAAGAAATCCTTTATTTACATATCTATAAGAGCAAAAATATATGTGTGCGTGTGAAGACGATTCTCAACCTATATACTGAGCGAATCTTTTATCTACAGACTTGAAATTTGGTATATAGGGTATTCAGACACGTGGAAAACTTTTTAATCAGTTTTCATCCAGAAAAAAAAGGGTCAGCATTGAACAAAGTTCTTTATATTGTAAAATGTTTATTCCTGATGTAAACATCTATTTGTTTTATTATTATTATTATTATTATTATTATTATTATTATTATTATTGCATATCAACCCTTTCAATTTATTATAAACTTTTATGCTTCAAGTTCTTAATATTTTCAACTATTTATTCATGGTGTGTACCTTAATCAGTTATTCATGATTTAAATTAATATCTTAAGATCCGCTTTCATGCTATAGAAAATATAAATAGATCGATCATAATCAAAGACTCTTTTCATTGAATACTACACCAGGATATAAGGGAGGGCGCCATTACTTTTCCTCGATTGCTTCACTTACTCTTAATCCTCACTTAATAATGCTAGATGTTTTAGCAAGGAAACATCAGGTATCATTTTTTATAGCCTTGATATGAGGATTGAACCTCAATCTCTCAGCTCATTAGTAAACATTCTAACCATTAAACATAGATGAGCTTAATACGAAGAATACCACCCTGTCAGATTAGATCAGGCAGTAATGGTAACTAAGAAGTGACAAGCTTACGAATTGGAACCGCAACACCAGACGCAATTTTGTGTCATATCAAATACAGATTATAATTACATTATTTGGATTCTTTGGGCTATTGTTCTCATCTTGGGTGTCATTTTCATAATGTTTTGGTCGATGTAAGGATGCATAGTGCAGTGGTTAGAGTACTTAGAAAAAATCAATTATAAAAGTGATATTCTCCTGTAGATTGAAGATTCAATTCTCAGTACAGGTGACCAAAAAATACAATTGCGAATTACTTACTTAGAACCACTATCAAGTCATGGCTGATGGAATGAGGGCATTCTACCCCCGTGAAGTAAATAAAGGGTTCTGTTCAAAATTCCATCCAGATTCCTGAGTTTGACAGGCAGATTTAAGAGTTTGGCAAGATACACTTGGAGAAAGTCAGCAGTTACATCGACCGAAACATTGTGAAAATGACACTCAAGATGAGAACAGTAGTCCAATGAATCCAAATAATACAAATAACCAATTCTCATCTAAAAAATCAGAAACGTCAGCACATTTAGGAACGATGATTTGTTATGTTCTTTTTCCATCCTGAACTGTATAGTTGGACAGATCGAGTTCACATGATCTAGTAATGTTAGAATATCTTCCTGACAGGGCCAGAGTATGAATGTGTCATCTACATTTTGCAAACACATTGTTGGCTTTAGTGGTGTTGATTCTAATGCCATTTCCTCAAAGTATTATCAAATGGCTGATGGAACAAGAGCATGCTACCCCCATGAAGTAAATAAAGGATTGTGCTCAAAATTCCGTCCAAATTCTCAAGTCTGACAAAAACATTCCAGAGTTCGACAAGATAAATCTGAAGAAAGTCGGAGGTTAAGTCGACCAAAACGTTGTGAAAATCACAGTCAAGATGAGAACAGTAGTCTGATGAATCCAAATAATACAAATAACCAATCCTCATCTAAAAAATTCAGAGATGCAAGATTGCATTGAATCCGTAAATGGGACTTATAGTGAGCTAGAGTGTGAGTCTAGGAGCAGAGTGTGAGGATGATTTGCCGTAATCATGTCGAAATAGTCCATTGTAAAGCTAATTGGGGAATATTTACCACTAGCAGGCCCTGTTAACCGGCTTTGTCCATTGGAAGCATGCCCCTCTCCTCTCGTAGAAAAAATAAATTATGGTTGTTGTTGTTGTTGTTGTTGTTGCCCAACATCCAACCTCCTCATGTTAAAAACTGCTTTCGGAATGGTCAATGGCAACATCCCCATGTTAAGAACGGCTTTCAGAATTTCAGAATAGACACCTCACTTTGATACTGTCCAAATATTTGCCACAAATTTAACCTTGATAATTGCTGTCATGATCTCCCATGCGCAAATACTATGAACCAACAAGGAAATTTGAGGGTGGCAGTGTCAGTCGGATATAATTAGATTTGTTCCAAGCTACTTGTATCTGCCAAATATAAATGAGATTTTCTGAATCAACATAGTGGAAAATCTCTAAAAGTCGTCATTTTAAAGGAAGAAAGGTGGATCTAAGGTAAAGATTTGTCTTTAAAAAAAATTGGTCTATAATATACAGACCCCCCTCATGAAGACAATAAAGTAAGGTTGTTGTTGTTGCCCAACCCTCCTCATGGTAAGAACGACTTTCGGAATGGACACACTCAACCTCCCCTGTTACCCGCAATATTCCTATATTAAAAACGGCTCTTGGAATAGACAGCTGATTCTCTGAATGGGGAGTGGAGGTGTTGTTTGAATATTTGCTCCATATTTAACCTTGATAATCACTGTAAACATCCCGAGGCACAAATACGAAGCAACAATGGGGGAAAAAGTCGTCATGTTAAAGGAAAGTGTGTCTAATTTTTCTATAATAAAACACATGCATACGATATTGGGTTGTCAACTGAATTCTAAGCTACTAATACAGAAAACGCAAAGTAAACAATGGTGACCATGACCGTGTAGAGAGAGCAGCCATATTTGTAAAGGTCTAACGTGTTCATTTTTTTGTAAGAAGGTGTTTATTCTGGAATAATAGATTATTATGTTATCAGCCAATGAGAATAGCTGGAATGTTAGTAGGAAGAAATTATTATTTTTTGAACCGGGAAGTAGAAAAATAATTGAAGACCTATGAGTGTATGATCCAGTTAAGAAAGAGCGTCAGGGCAATATAGTTATAATGCGTATATATCTTCCTGATGGAGAGAGACATTAGATTTAGAGGGAAAAATAGGAACTACTTCCTCTGAAGATATTTCTCTTAGGATGCAGTGTACGATTTTATTATAATGAATAAATGTGTATAAAACAGTGTTCTAAAGTTACATAAGATCATGAATAATAGTTTAGGCATAATAAATTTGTATATGACATCTGTTATTGCAGACCTATGGTAATTTGGTCCAGAGGGAAATTTCTGCAATCAAAATATTATATATGGAGATAAAGAAAATAAACAGTTTCTAATATGAGTAGATCCTGAGTCTTGCATTAATAATCTGAGTTTGTATTAGCCAAGTAGCATAAATGTAAACAGTTGAAAGGTAAATATGTTGATATTAATGCGCTTTGCATTAGAATATGCAAATTTTATTTTTGAAAGACCCTGATTAAGGAGTTTGGGCAATATAAAATAAACACATGAGCTTATTTGGTGTGGAGAAAAGAGAAAACATTACAGTGTGTCAAATGTTGGCCATTGGTGTCTGTGTTGTTGGTTGCTTTTGAAAATGTCAGTAGTGGTGAATGTGTTATTATTTTTTCTAGTTTAAGTGCTTCATCAGCTAAATCTTATTTCAGTCACCTAAATTATTTCAAGTGAAATAATACTTTTGTAAATAAAATATGATCCTAACCCGATCAGAGCACCGTCTGTGTACCAACTTGCATGGAACAGCAAACAAGAGTCATAGATAGTTCGTTTAGAATTTTGTTGAAATTATTGAAAGGAAAACTTGACTGAAGTAAGCATCCGGCAATAAACATGAATAATTGTACCTAAATATGAAAAGATACACCTGGAGAAGGTCAGAGGTTAAATTGGTCAAAATGAAACAAAAATAAAATAAACACTCAAGATGAGAACAGTAGTCCAAATAATCCAAATAATACGAATTATTAATCATCATCTACAAAATTCAAAATATAGATGAAACAGATTTGGGTAGATGTTCATCTGCAGGTAAAAATCAATAAACAATCTGTAGTACAAAGGAATCGAGATGAACAGACTACAGCATAATAAAAATGATAAGTAACTGATTTTGAATGAAAGTCTGCAAACAATGAATCTTTGGTAAAAGTGGCGTATTGGAGAAAAATGGTTAGATTGATCACAGATAGTTAAAGACAGCCACCCGTGACTTCTTGGGTAAAAGTGGAATCCTTGGCTCACCGCCAGCTCTGGCACGATTGCTGCTTTGCCGGTTACTTACCGAAGAGATTACATCTTAAATTGAACACAATTTACCTGAGCTATTTTTGCTAGAAAAGACTGTCTAATAATATCATCTGAGACTTAGAAGAATTATTTTAAGTTCGTAAGGTAAAAATGTGGTGATCTATATATGAACCACCCCTTAACTCTATTCTCTCGTCTCCTTCAACATAAAACAAAATTATGTATAGATTTGCTTATTTGCCTATTAAGGTATCATTGGTTTTAATTATTTTCTCATCTCAACCCTTAAGACAAAAAAATCATGGCCCAAAACATATAAAGTCCTCCACTCTATAATAATAAACAATGTGTATTTTTGGTTTCATAATTGAGATGGTATCTATCGAGTTGTTTGTTCTATTTACTTGTCTCCCCATGAGGGCAAAGTTAGACACAAGGCTGTTTTTTTTCATGTTGGCACTCTTCATTGGAATAAAAATAAAAATTGTCTCAGTCCAGAAGAATTTCTTCTTCACTGACCGAGGACAGTAAAAGAATTAGTGTAGCATCAGAACAAATACTGCATTTTACTTTTCTTGTGATATTTTTTTTTTGTTGGAATTTTTTGACACAAAAATTCTAATTCGAAAAATAAAATTTTCTTCTGCCGAGTAAGAATTTCTCATTTTTTTTTTTTGCCTTATTTTTCATAATTTTGTCAAAATAAAAAATATAACCTTCCCGCAATTACTAGAAAAAGTTCCACAATCTAATTATGTGGATATTTAAATATTAAATAACCCCTTTGCCCCATCCAAAAAGAGTTGATTGCACTCCATACATCTCCCTGTACTGTCTAAATTCAATCGCTCTCTATGGTTATCAGAACCAAGCTTGTCTTTAAGACTCAGCACCAGAAAATAATTCTATCTTTCTGTTCGACAATGTGATCATTCTATAAGTTATATCTGCAGACATTTTCTTGTTTCTTTTTAAAAATCTACCTTCTTCCTATAAACTTGATTTCCTATGAAGGCAAAATTGGACGCAAGGTCTGTTTTTAATATGGGGAAAAATCATATTCCTTAAAACGGGGCACTCTGGATTGGAACAAAAAAAAGCCTATCTTATTTCTGAAGGTAAAATGTAGCTATTTAAATATGAACAACTTTCACCAGACTGTACAGAAAAGTTATTTGTAGTAAATTATTGAAGATCATTTATATTTAAAAAATAATCTGATGTTTTTGCATAGGACTTGCTGTAAAAAAAAAAAAAATGGGCAAAATGTAGCTACCAAAATAAAACATACCCCCACCTCGACAACCTTCAAACTACTCTAAGAAAAAAAATTCAACACTTTGGTGGATCATTTGCTAGTTTACATCTGAAAGCTATATCTTCAAGTATTGTTCTTGTTTCTTTTTTAAAACTTAGACCTACTTTTGTCAAGAATCTTGTCCTCGAACCTAAAAAAGAAATGCCATCATCAGTCATGCATAAGTGCAAAAGAAATGCCCAAAATACTTTCAACCAACATTTTGAAGCCTTCTTTTTACTTACTCTTCTTTTTTAATTACAGCCTATGTTTTCTGTAACTACATTAGCTGAATCAACTTAACCATTTTTTTTTTTGTTGCTTCTGGTAATTCAATTGACGCTGCCATCACTAAAGGACATTAGTTATAATCAACTATTTTCGCTATTTTACCTGTCAATTGTCAAGCAGCATTAATTATGCAAAATTCTCCCTTGTTAAATGTGTGCTATGCTTTGATGTCATCCTCTAAATACTGATTGAACTAATTTACGGCATATCAATCTTTTGGGGGGTATTTAATGCTGGAAAATTAATTTTGGGAAAAGTTTTTATGCTTCAGGTTCTTTGTATCTTCAAATATTTATTCATGGAGTTTTGTTTGGTTTGGTTCTTTCGTTTTATGGCGTATCAGTAATTTTCAGTCACTCTGGTAAAAATTATCTTTAAAGTTCGTTATATCTCCAAATATTTATTCATGATGTTTGGTTTGGTTTGGTTGTTTTATTTTATAGCATATCAACCCTTTTCGGGTTATTCAACGTTGAATCCAGTCATTTTGGTAAAAGTTTTTATGCTTCAAGTTCTTTATATCTCCAAATATTTATTCATGGTGTTTGGTTTGGTTGTTTTGTAGAGAAAAATTGTTATATATATATTATTCCTTAATTGGAATTTTTTATTTTGAGATGAGCATTTTATGTTAATTTTATTTTTATTTCGGACTATTAGTTGTTTTTTTTTTTTATTTTTTTTTTTAAATCTTTTTATTGGTTCACAACGTTTTGGCCAACTTCCTCTGGCCTTCGTCAGGTGGTAACCGCGACGGATAGCAACTTCGAATCTCCTAACTGCATTCTCAGCCATCACTGCCATCCGTAGTTGTTGTCGTCTCACCACATTTTTGACCAATTACCTCTGGCACGCTTTGGGTGGGATTGAAACCGCTATCTTCAGACAATGTTCATCTGGAACCGTAGAGATTCAACGTCTCTATCAACTGCGCCACGGGCCCCGAAGGGCGATCAAGGTTGGATTCTTTGATCTTATAAATCCACATTTATTTATTATCTGATCTTCCATAGTCGGGTCCGTACCGATTGGTATATATATATATTATTCCTTAAAACAACAACTAATAATGATGAGACTAATAGTCCGAAATAAAAATAAAATTAACAGAAAAATTGTTTTTCTTTTTGGCTTTACAGAATATGACTGATTTTTTCAAAGAGAAAGGAAAAAAAATAAACAAACAATGGCATCAATGTTTGGTGTATTTTAGGTCAGAAAGCCAGTATCTTCAGACAGCCTGATCTGATAGCACCATACTAATTTTTTTACTTGTCAGTGATATTATTTAATCTTCAGTAGTAATGCTACTTGTATTATTTAATAATTGCTATTTGAACTACTCTTTTCATCTTAAGTGTTATTTTGACAGCATTTCGGGTGATGTAATCTTTGCCCTTCTTCACTTGTCTTGTCGAACGTGGGAATCTTTATCCACAAGAACCTGTGGCTCAACGAATAAAGTGATAATCAGTTGTAACTGACAGTCTTATGGAGGTCAATAGGTCAATTCTCAGTACCAAGAATATGGCTGATGAAAGTTTGAAATTCCATACAGATTTCTGGATTTGAAAAAAAGGTTACATTGGCCAAAACGTGAAAATAACACTCAGGATGAGAACATTAGTTTGAATAATACAAATTATCAATCCTCACCTAAAAAAATTGCAAAATATATGCTTCTTGTATTCTTTATCAATATAAGGTGACAGTGATGCAATGATACAAATTATATTGATACAATGATAATGATATAGGATTTTTATTTATGGGCATTATTTCAAATAGAATGCGTGTCTATCAAAACAATCTCCAGACTATTCCTGAATAGCAGAGAGCCATTACAGCCAAAAATGAAGGCAGTTCCAAGAGAAGCCGTCACAAAACTCAACCGAATATGGAAAGATAGGAATATATCATTAAAATCAAATATCAGAATCATGCACTCGTTACTAACATCAATATTCTTGTATGCTTGTGAATTATGGACCCTAATAGCAGAGACTGAAAAGAGAATATAAGTAGTTGAGATGAGGTGCCACTGCAAAATGTTTGGTATTTCCTACGAAGACCACATTAAACATGAGGAAGTCACCAACCGTATAAGGCAAGTTTGTGGGTCCTATGGAACCCTCTTAGCCACTGTAAACAGCACAGATTACAGTGGTATGGCCATGTAATGAAATCAACAGGACTTGCTTAAACAATAACGCAGGGAACAGTAAGATGAGGAAAAAGGTGTGGAGGACAGAAAAAGAGATGGGGGCATAACATCAGGGAATGGACAGGCCTGAGGCTCAGCAGTACTATAACAATAACACAGGACAGACTGGAGTGGAGAGAGATAGTAGGAGTTGTTGCAAAGGTGCCTCATCCAGTCAACCAGACTATGGGGATAGATAGATAGATAGATAGATAGATAGATAGATGAGAAGGGTGTGTCACAGTTATTGCCAGTTTTGCATGTCATATCCAGGTGTACTTATTATTAAACAACAATAAAACAAAACCTGTTGGGCATTCTTGAATAAAACTTGGTGAACAAGTCAGACACAGAATTAAGTTTATTTGTACCGAATATGGTTGGATTACAGAAAGATTTGTACATTTTATTAACAGTTCCATGGGTAGCATTTTGAGGAGATCACCATCTCCTAACGATAGTGATAATGGTGATGCAGATTACAAAGGTGCAGTAATGCAAGTAATGGTAATATGATAGAGATATTGTTTCTGAATTTTTTAGATAAGGATTGATAATGCGTATTATTCGGATTATTCACAATACTGTTCTCATCTTGGGTGATATTTTCACCATGTTTCGGTCTATGTAAATTCTGATCTTCTTCAGGTGTACATTCCTTATCCAGCTTTGGAATCTTTCTGTCAAACTCTGGAATATTACTGTCAAACTCAGGAATCTTTTTTGTCAAACTTGAGAATCTTTTTGTCAAACTCGGGAATCTTTCTGCCAAACTCTGAAATATTTTTGTCAAATTCTGGAATCTTTCTGTCAAATTTTGAATGGAGCCCTTTTTTTAATCCATGAGAGTAGCATGCTTTCATTCCATCAACCATGTCTTAAATAATTCGCATTTGTATTTTTAGTGTCACCCGAACACTGAGGATTGAACCTTCAACACCCAGAAGAGTGAAATTTGCAACACAATTTTACCAAGTACTTTATCCACTATATCTTTCCTGTATTTGACAGAAAGATTTCAGAGTTTGACAAGATATACCTGAAAAAGATCGGATGTTATATCAACCGAAATGTGAAACTAACACTCAAGTTGAGAACAGTATAATCGAAATAACATAACAATACAATGATAGTGAAAAAAAAAAATATTGGCACTGAAAGTTTTATTGGCAAAATTTCTATTTCAATTTTAATTGACATTAATGCGAGTATATAAATTATCATGGTGAGAAAAATCTCTAACCATTATTTAGTCATACACTCACACAGATTTTTTAAAATCTTTTTACTATTAGTTGATGTTCTCATCTACATAGGACCCAGGTGAAATGTTGTGACTGATCTTAAAAAACTACAACCTCTGAATTGACTATCAATCATCAAAAACCAATATATATATTTTAAAATAATTTATGTCAAATATGAATGCCCGATTATTTTTGCAGAAATATTAGCTTGGTGCAAAAGTATTTGCTGACTTAAAATTTCATCTTGAAAGTGAAAAAGTGTGTGTTATTGAAAATCTTTATTCATAACAATAACGACTTTCGTTCTCTATAACTTGATTCCATCTGTCAATGAGCTTATAAATCTCTCTCTTGTAAAATTCTTTTAGTCTTGATGTGAAATATGAATCTAACTCTTGTTCAATCTCTTATGATATTAACCTAAAGCCATGTAGATGATTTTATAATCCTTGAAATAAGTGATAACCCGAGGGAGCTAAGTTAGGAGAATATGCAAGATGGGGCAAGATTTCCCACCAAAATTCTCTTAGATTTTTTATCAGTAGAGCTGTTTAAGGACAAGCATTACCATAATGGAAGCTGATCCCCTTTCTGTTGACTAAAGAAAGTTTTTTTTTAAGGGGGGGGGGGTCAACATGTTTGAGAATATTGCAGGAAAGTATGAATGATGCTTTAATAGTCTTAAATAAAAAATTATAAATTAATCATGCCGATATGTTTTAATAATAACACTATGGATAAAAAAATAAATTACAATCGTTTAAGATAGCTGTTGTATAAACTGGCAAAAGTTTTTGCACCGACCTAATAATAAAAAAAATTCTGACATGTTCCACCCTCCTCCCCTTCCATCATTTTTCATCTCTTCTTTTGAAACATACTAACCTGGACAAAGTGCAAAAAAGCAACCAAAAGTCATGTCACACAGTAGACTGCATAACTCCATTGAGTCCCATTAATCTTATTTTGTTTTATTATTCACCCCAAACAAGGAAAATTGTCATTGAGACATAAAGGCTACTGTGATTTGGGGCCAGATATATAAAGAGCAACCTAATTGGGGAGTTGTGCAGCAAGATGTTTGTTTACATTACATTTAAGCTTCTGTATGTTGTACAGTTAGAGAAACAGAGATCAGAGAGGTAATTTCAAAGTCCAAGGAAAAAAGCTATCAAAGTAGAAAGTATTTTGTCATCTACGTGCTTTTAAAGTGAAGAGGTGGGATTCAGTTATTAGTCAGATTGGTTAGGTGCATTTACATTGAGGGAGTACAAGTGCAATAGGTTCATCGGAGCACATTCCATGGGAGCATGTGTAAAACAAGCACAGGGTTTCAACATTGCGGTGATGGGACAGGGGTTTGCATACACTGCAAGACCTATTGTTTAAAAATTATTATTATTATTTTTTTTTGCATTCTGTCCGAAGGAAACAGACTAGTGGTTGGTGTACAAGCCCAGATGTAGCAAAAATACTCTATACATGAGTTAATGATGTCCTGATGAGAGATATAGGATAAGGGCAGGTGCACAAAGTTTTCGATTCTGTTAGAGAGAGAGAGAGAGAGAGAGAGAGAGAGAGAGAGAGAGAGAGAGAGAGAGAGATCACCTTCTTTGCAGTAGATTTGGCAATGTTTTCTATGTATTTGTCCAAGTTAATGTTGTCTGTAAATGTGTTGAAGAGGAGTTTGAATGTTGGACTCTCGGAAAGGGTGCTATCAAGCATAGCAATCGGTAGTTGGAAAGGGGAACTTTGTCTGGTAATATTAAATGTAACCATCTATTTTGGCTCCATTTTACTACAGATTCGAGGTCATTTTTCTATTGCCTTGGATATCTGTGCGTTCGATTTGTCCACGTGTTGAGAATAAAACGTGGTTTCATCACCAACTATACCGATCTCGAACACGATTGCATCATTTATAAAGATCAAGATTAATAAAGATCCCAGTATTGACCCCTGAGGCATACCCACGTTAATGTGATGTTTGAATGTAATTTGTTTAAGACCCTTAGCTCTAAAGAAATTTAGATTGTAAATTCTCTCCAGCCAATGACATTTGTTCTACTTGACCATGTAACAGGTGTTAATGCTAAGTATTGAAATACAATTAATGCATTTAGGCATTCAGAAACGTTAAGCCCATGGAGTTTTATGTACATTTGACCGTTTATGATATTAAATTCTATTTTAAATCACTCATAACCTTAATGTAACCATGATTATAGTTTATCTAAATTTCTAACAGACAACTAAACAATGTACTTTTATTATATCACTAACATTTCAGCCCGGCGTTGTCCGGGTGTTTGGAGGTGTATGTTGAGCAAAAAAAAAAAAGAAAGCGGTAAATTTTTTAAACTTTGACCCCTATTATGACCCCGTAACATTTATTGTTTTGGGCTTAAATCAAGTTAAGTTAGATCCACGTCCAAAGAATCTATATCTAAAATTTCAAGTGTTTATACCCAAAATTGGCGGAGGAGTTTGGTAGAGTTCTCAAAAGTCAAATCGTTGAACTTTGACTCCTTAACAGCTAAATTTCTGGCCGAAAACGAATTACAAAGATTTTTCCAAATCTCAATACCCTGTATATCGATTTTCGAGTCTGTAGACTGAAAATTGACAGAGTTATTGCGTAGGGAAATGTACACACACACACACACACACACACACACACACACACACACACACACACACACACACACACACACACACACACACTTTCACTTTTATAGATACATAGATTTGTTAAATCCAAAATAGGGTAACCATTACTATTACCGACATCATTTATTTTAAAGGAAATGCAGTTGGAAAATTAGTCAAAAACAATTTATTTTGTTTTATCTATTCGTTTGATATTTTTGCATAAATAAATTCAATATTTGATAGAAGTTATGAGTGCAAATTCTGAACAAAATAGTCATTTTTGTTTAGTCACTTGTTTACGTTGGGCTGTCAATCCTCGTTTTTATCTCTTTTACCTGAAACTAAAACTAAATATACCCCATATCTCACCCTTTACGCCTAGTAGCTGTGTTCAAAAATTTATGATGATCAGTTCATTAGTTTAATACGTACACATATATAAATATATTACATAGGAAAATGCGAACATGAAAAGTAATTTTTTAATGCCTTTTTCTCTTCCCTGCAACCTCTTTCTCACAGAAGAAACGTTGCGAGCATGTCTCTGCTTTATCGTTATTTTTATGGCAAGTGCTCGTCTGATCTCCAATCTATGGCCCTCCTCGCCAAACTTTCACGAGAAACACTCGTCTAGCTGAAAGCACTATCAATAATTTCCCCCACTCTTTATCTGTGCCTAAACCTAAACGTAGATTCCATGAACAAAGCTTCTTTCTTAGAACTGCACACCTGTGGGACTCTCTTCCATTTGCCTGTTTTTCAGCTGACTACAATATGATTGTCTTCAAGTCCAATGTAAACAAGTTCTTGATGAGCCGTTCCCCTTAAATAATCCAATTTACCAAATTTCCATTATTAACAATTACTACAATATTGTCCAATTGACTACTGTACACTTTTTAACCCTTAACCTCGAGTGGCCTCTGGGCCTTGATAAGTGGTGATCTCTATGTAAAAAAAGTAATATGGTTAAGATTTAAAGTTTCATCGCTCATTCATTTTGTGACCAAATTTCAAACAATTTTTATAGTTCATAGGTCACCTTCTCGGATATATTTTGAATATAAAAATTTCAATTTTTGTTCAGTAAAACAAAAGTTATAATAAAATTACTGTGTTCAAAAATTCTGAGAATCTGTAACGAAAGGCAAGAGACGGTTATTTTTGATTAGTTGTTAGTTACCATAGCAACCAAATCTATTAC
>NC_136489.1:93245300-93305300 GCF_053919585.1 Euprymna scolopes | reverse complement strand
ATATATATATATATATATATATATAATATTCGATATAGAATTAGCTCTGTAATAATAAATATGAAATCTGCATGAATTAAAATATATTTAAGCAGTTTTTACAGCAGGGCAAAACCTCCCAACCCCTGCTAATTAATAATAAAAATGCACAACTAGCTTCACTGACTTTTAAATCCCATTGCATAACCGGAAGCGGAATTAAAAATCTGAAAACAATTTTTTTTTACTGCACGACAATGTCACGACAGTGTACAAAATTTGTCTTGAAAAAAAAAAAAAAAAAAGAAGAATAGTTAACAGTTCACATTATCGCTTCTAATTTTACTATGTGAAGACTTCTATCTGTGGAACACTTGTCAACTGATCTAATCAATTTTATGTCAGTGGACAACTCGTGTCCATTGATTTTATGGGCGCGTTAAGCCACCTTCATAAGAACATCTTGGCCCTGGCTTTAGTGGACGTACTGAACTTCCACAGTTCAATAAAGCTTTTCTCAGGTCAATCAATTTTTATTACATCCTCTTATTGCTTTTACTTACTTCCTGCCTGTGAAATGTTTTATCCATTCACGTTAGCTCATTTTTCCTTCATGCTTTATGCTTAAGCTTTCATACCACTCCATCATCGTGCAGCATTTAAAAACGCATTGATAAATAATCAGTTCTGTGTAGAAGTCTTCAGAGGGTTGAAAGTTCAATCCTAATGACTAAAAATAACATTAAAAATTATTTTTTAATTGACACATCTACCCTGTCATGGCTGACAGAACGAGAACGATCAACCAGCATGGATTAACTAAAGGGTTTATTCCTAAATCCTCCAGATACACCTGAAGAAGGTTAAATCAGTTGAAACATTGTGAAAATAACAACAAAAATGCATATAGCAATCCAAATAATACTAATTACACATCATAATTATCATCTTTTCCTTAACATCCATTTTATATTCTGGCATGTGTAGGATGTTTTTTTAGAAATTGATTTCCAAACTAACCTATCTCTGACCAGATCTTTATTCATCCCTCTTTCTCTTAAGTACAGTTTTATTATTTTTCTGTTCTTTCAACGTGACCATACCATCAAAGTTTCCTGTTCTACGCACATATTTCTACACCATCCAGATTTAATCTTCCTCTGAAGTCATCAGATCTAAGCATGCCTTTAAGACACACACTAGACATACATCGTATCATTCTCTGGCCAGATTTCATTTCCATACATTATCACACTTCATGTACATACCTGGTAGACTCGTTACTTGCTCGACAGTGGTAACACTGCTGGTTAGTAATGGCAGAAGTTTGCTGAACTTCATAAATTCTTAACTTTTGCATACTAGCATCTGCTCCATCCTATGCTCCAATGATATCACCGAAGTAATAAAAATTTTGAACAACCTTAATAGTTTGTCATTCAGATATACTTTATCAGCATCTGAATCTGAGTTCTCATACAGGGTGGGGTATAAATGCTGTTACAAAATAAAAATCAGATTTATCCCAACAAAATAATTTATTACAAAAACCCAATTACAGAAAATGATTAGCAATTACTGAAGAAACAATATAGCAGAAGTATTATTCAAAATGTTTCCCTCGAGCCATCACTAACTACAAAATCTCTTTGGGAAATTATCTAAAGCAGCATGCACAGCATCTATTGGCATTTTCTCCCAGCATTTGCCCAATTTTATTTTAAAAGCTTCAATATTTTGACAAGGAGTAGAACAGGTTTCACCCTCCAGGATTGACCACAAAGAATAATCAAGAGCAGGTGATGGGGGGGGGGGCATTTTTCTTTGCTGATCTAGGACGAACAGTTGTCTCTAAACCACTGCTGTGTTACATGAGCAGTTTGGATGATTGTACCATTTTGTTGGAGAGTCCAAACTTCATCACCACAGAATTATACCATGGAGTTAGCGCACCTTCAAAAATATCCTCAACGTAACATTCTTTGTTAATCTTGACCCCTTGAGGGAGAAAAACAAGTGGAGATTTCCCTCTGCTCAGACCATCACTGATGGTGGTTTCTGAATTCTGAGTATCTTTCCTGCATTATCAGTTATTGTCTCACGACTTTTCACAAGGGCTCAATCGTTTTGATGATTGTGGAACTGTTGAAGTGAGAATAAATTTGCACTCGTGAAGATGATGTTATTAAGTGTGTCTTCTCTGATACAGTTTAACAAGAGTCGACTTCTGATGAGTCTCTTTGCAATTGTAGGTGTAGAGAGATGCTGTCGCTTTTGGAGCTTATAGAGTGATACCTGTAGGTCACTTCGACATATCCTTCGCATAGTCCTTGATGATGTTTGTGCTTTGTTTGCCATTTGTCTCATGAATCTTTTTGAATTTCGCCAGATTTTTTCCCTAAAATTTTTGATGAGTTTAGGTGTCCTTAAAGTGTAGGGACAGCTTAATCTATCTTTGATCAACAAAGTTTCCCGGTAACACTCAATTGTCCTTTTTATGAACATTTTGTTGATTTTGAGGTTTTTTCCCTAACTTAAATATTTCTGTTTGATGCAAGCCCTTCTCATGTTGCTCTATGATGAATCTTCTCTTAAATTCCACAGACATTGTTAAAAATTATTATCTTTTGTTTTTGAAAAAATAAGAAATCATATATTACATTATCATATAATGAGAATAAAATAGTAAATTTATTTTAACATTATCATAAAAAATAGTTAAAAAATGTTGTAACAGGACTTATGCTCCACTCTGTATATCTTTACTGTCTTACACAAACCGGTTATCTTCTCTCAACCTACAAGTAATTCCACTGCACAAAGGTTGAGTTAATATATATTTTTTTTACTTTACTGTTATTTCACCCCAAACAAGGCACAGTACCACTTTGTTATAAAGGGCTACTATTTGGGACAAAATTTACAGGGATACTATGTAGGGAGTTGGGCAGCAAGATATCTGTTTACATTACACTTGAACTTCTGCATGCCAGTTCGGTCGGGGAAGGAAAAATCCAGAATTCCAAAGTCTAGCAGTTCAAAGGAAGAAGCTATTTTAGTAGAAAGTTTTCTGGCATCTAGGGATCTCTAGAGTATAGGGGTGGGATTTTTCTGCTTATCGTGTTTGTCAGGGGTATCTACACCAAGTTGGGACAAGAGCCTTGAGTTCGTCAGAGCACATTCCATTAAAATACTTGTAAAACAGGCACAGAGATGCCACATTCCAGCGATAGGGCAGAGGTTGGAGTTTGGTTGATAGTGCAGGACTTATTAGGTTGGTGACTCTTGTTTTTAACCCTGTCTAGGAGAGGCATGAAAAGCTTACAGTTGAGTTAATATTTGAAAATTACTACATAAAGTGAATTATAAATCCATTTGCACCATAAATAAGTAGTTAAAGATATTAAGAACTTTAAATATAAAAAGTCTATTAAAATAACATCCTAACAGATTGATACCGAGTTCCAATATCTGACTTTACCCTCTTCTGTAAAATATTGACAGTGAAGACTCATTTAACATCAATGACTGCAAAGAATTTTAATTTCTTTCTCTGTTTACCTAAAACTAAACAGAACTCTCATGAACAAGGTTTGTTTCCAAGAATTTCCTATATATGGAATACGATACCGTAGGGTTGCTTCCCAGCCGAGTACAACATGGTTATTTTCAAGTCCAATGTTGTTTAATTTTTGTCAAACCCCCTACTTGAATAATCAAATTCTGCCATTTCAATCTTCTCAAAGGTTTTGTTTATTGCCAATAGACAATCCCTCCTGTGGCCCTTAAGCCTTGACAAGCGATGATCCATTAGTACTAAAAACATGGTATACTACAAAAAAAAAAAAAAAATCAGGTTTGTGTAAATTTTCTTTTTTCTTGCCATTAATGAAGGCTTTCTACTCTAATAGTTTCTTCCCTCTGACTGTTAGCCTTTGGAATTCCCTCCTGGGTGCCTGCTTTCCTGACTGTTCTGATATGCAGAAGTTCATGTGTACTGTAAGCAGATATCTTGCTGCTCAGCTCCCTACATAGTATCCCTACAAATTATGTCTCAAATAGTTGCCCCCTACATCAAAATTGCACTGTGCCTTTTTGAGGTGAAAAATCAATAAAAAAATACATATCTTTTTTTTTTTGTTTTTATATCTAAGATCGTTTATTTATTCTTAGAACTCTCTGGAAGGATACACCAGCTACAACAAGCCTCGTTGAAAGGAATACGATATAAACTTCTCTTATCTCACCTAAAATTTTGTATTTCTTCATGGAAACAGGCACAGAGAAATAGATGCATTACCAATAACCTTTGATATCTAAATATTCTTACCTTGCAGGCATGATACCCTTGTCACAGGTAACCAATGTTGCATATCAAACCTCCTTACTCTAAACTCCCCTGTTACCTTAAAAATATCGTCATTTGTCAAGGTTTTTCTATTTTGAGCATAGTGCAGTTTGATTGATTACCTGCCAGAAATACAATTCCACACCAGGTGAAAGCGGGGGTGGGAATAGGGTTCCTTACTCTTCAGGTATGCGATTCATCCGAATCTAAAATCAATACTTTATACTTTATGACTGTATTTATGAATACTTGTTATTAATTTCTGCTTTTATACATGTCGTTCCATCCTCACATGCACAATTTCCTTATTCCACTGTTTGTTTCTCCCTTTTACCACTAGACTGCTCAGGCAATTTTTGTTCTTCTAGAGTGCTGGCTTCAAATCTCACTTTCCCAACTTTGTGTTATAATTTCCCAACCAACCGATTAGATTAATACAATAAACATTTTTTTTTCACTAAATGTAGAAACAGTTATTGTGTGCTATCAAATCCATTTTTATACTAAGACTGAGTTAATCCAGATGTTTCTCTAATTATAATCACACGAAATACATGTTAGAATATTCCTCAGTATTGGGATTGAGTTATTTTTATAACACCTACCAAAAGCCCGGAGGCCAAATATGTCACGTTGAAGATTGTTTATCTTCCTTCTTTGTCGGAAAGATATGACACAAGGTTGGGGAAATGGGATTTGAAAAGTTAACATCCTAGTGGAAGTGCACTCTGACCGAACAAACATTGCCTGGAGATTTAGTCTGGGTAATGAATTCTAGGGATGCCCTTATTTACATATCTTCCAATGAAGGCAGAGTTAGGCACATGATCGGTTCTTAATTTGAGGAAATCCAGCTCCTCCCAAAAAGAGACACTCTGGATTGGTACAAAAATCAAAATCAAACTTGTTTCTACAGATACAATGTAGGTATTTCAATATGAACGACTTCTGAATTGGGACAAAAATTAAAACTTCCTCAGTATAGGATGATTTCTCCTTCACTGACAAGAGAGTAGAAAAAAATGAAGTGCATAACAGGTACTACACCTTGCTTCTAACCCAAAGGCCAAGTATGCCAAGTTGAAGATTGTTTATCTTCCTCCCTTGTCAGGACGATGTGACACAAGGTTGGGAAAGTGGGATTTGAAGTCAGCACAGTAGAGGAAGAACACTCTGGCCAAACAATAATTGCCTGGGCAGCTCCAGTAATAAAGGGCGAGAAAGTAAAGCTTGGGAAGGTGGATCTCCTAGAACTGCACAGGACCATATCCTATTGCCTGAGCAGCCCAGCTGAAGGTTTGATGGACAAAGTGTATTTGTATTATGTATTCAATCAGTCATAAATTTGCTTCACTTTTTTTGTCAGTTCTACAATAAAAACTCAAATAAAAAAAAAACTAAACAAAACTTCCTAAATCAATTAGATTGATATAATACACATTGCTATTTTTTGCACTAATTGTAGAAACAGTTATTAAGTGCTATCAAGTCAAATTTTATATTAAACCTGAGTTAACGTGTGTTTCTCTAACATATTATTCTACATATTTTAATCACAAGAAATACATGTTAAAAAATTATTCAGTTTTGGGATTAAGTTATAAAACACCTTCCATTTTAGTTGTTCTAATTAGCCACAATTTGCAAATAACATACAAAACATTGTTCCAAAAATGATTCAATCAATCAAAGATATCAGAATAAAATAACTTCAACTTTTATAGAAAGATATAATGTCGAAATATATATATATTTTTTTTAGATATTTTTATGATAGAAGCGCTTTAAATCTTGAAACCACATTGACCGGAAGTGATGTTTATATTTTATATCGCTCGAGACCAAACAAAATGATAACCTTTTGTTTAAATAACTTTGAAAGATCAAAGTTGAAGTGGAATAACCTAATAATCTTCCTAACAATTACATCAAAATTAAAATCATTTCATTAATTATCTGACCATGTCTGTAAATGCATTAATTGTATTACTATCAGACTCAGCAACAAAAATATTCTGATATGAATACCTCCTCCGCCTCCTTCCCTCCTCCTCCTCCTCATCATCATCATCATCATCATCATCAACAACAACAACAACAGGCCTATTTTGGCATAATGGTTAAAGTGTTTACTAATGTGCTTGAAGGCTGAGGTTCAATCCTTTGTCAAGTTAAATCAACAATTAAACAAGAAAAAAAAAAACAAAAAAAAAACGTGATGCGTCTTTGTTAAGCACTCAGCATTCTAAGATGAGGATCCAGGGTAAATGGAGCATTCTATTGAAAAAAGTTATGCTCTTTCCTACATCTTAGTCTAGTAGCCAATGCAAAGGGAGTCTTTGGATTGCCCTCGACTATGATAAGTACATTTATTTTATTTATAATCAATAACCTTGCACGCAGAGCATTATTATTATTTTTTTTTAGTGAGAATGACAATATAATATTAAGCATTTTGTATTTCATAACAATCAGTTCAAAAGTAAAAGCATTATAAGCATTTAAATGAGAGAGAGAAAAAAGGAAATCGTTTTTGCCGTTTTTTGGTAATTCCTTACAGGAATGAGGCTCCCGACTTGGAAGATTTTCAAAAGGATGTTAACAATTAAGAAGTTCCAATTTGTCTGGTGCTTGGCTGTTTAAGTTATTAACATTCTTTGATGAAAGAAAATTAAGAAAAGGTAGAGGAGATGATTTGTGGAGATGCATAAGTTACCTTTCATGAACCTTAATGTTTATCAGAATGCTGTAGCATTTTTGAAAACATTTCAAGTTTTTATCATTTAAGATCTTTTCTCAGACAAGAAATTATAAACTAAGAATGATGAATTATCTTTTTCTGCTCATGTTTAAAGTAAGGAACATCAACTGATGATGTATAGTCCATAAGGATGTGGATCAATTCCTTTTGCTTGATGTCAAAGACAGGAATACACACATACAGCCTCTGGAATTAACATTCTTCTCTTTGAGGAACTGAAGAACCACTAATTGCTATCATAAACATTGATGCGATTTATAACATACGCACACATACCAGTTATTATAGGTGCCACAGAGCTTATGAAAAAGAACCTAAAGTCCTACCAAACTAATATTCCTGGTAAGCCAAGTGCAAGAGAAATCCAGACAATTGCACTTAAGGGAACAACGAGGATACTAAAAAGAGCTCTCGGTTGGTTGCCCCATACCCATCATTACAATCTTCAAAGAAAGAAAATGAAAAGAAAAATTAGATATACCATGCAATAATTATGCTTTCAAGACTGGATGCTGCAATTTTGATAACTAGTAAACTATTTGGTAATCGCAAATAGCTAAGTTATGACCTCTGTAAATCTGAATACCTTCAAATATTCATATCAGAATATTTTTGTTGCTATTTTTAACAATAACTTTATGACTGGTATTAATTAGTTCCCCTGAACCTTGGAGAGTTGTCTCCCATTACATATGCACGAGTTTCCTCCTCTACATCTGCATTATCGCCCTATTTTTGGGATGTGTACAAATATATATATATATATACATATACATTTAAAATAAATAACAAATATATATACATATATGTATATATATGTGTGTGTGTGTGTGTGTGTTTATTTTATTTATTTATAGATAAACTATTTATAGACGGACACGTGTTTCATTGTCACTATGGCTCATCACTACGAGTAAACCATGCTGATGAGCCATACTGACAGTGAAACACGTCTCTATGGATAACTCTTTTATCTCTAAAGAAATGAACTTCAAACATTTATAGATTAATTTGTTTTGTATACATATCTTTTGTAAATAAATAACTTACAAACGATGTGTTCTATTTAATCCAAAGAGATACTAGTAATTTGGTCTAGAGTGGATCCAAGAGTGATGGCAACTAAGGGATAATGACTCCATAATTCACCAAAGCTCACAAATTTAGATCTATCACTGATAGTAAAATCTAAATTTGACCATTAACTATATCTGATAGCATCATATATAGTTTATGGTTGCACCATGGCGTTCTAGTATGACCATTAACTATATCCGGTAATGGTGTAGCTGACAGCCACAATATGTTCCACATAAATGCTGAAACAGAAACAGTCACACTGTACACTGGTCTCACGAAACTCTTTAATCTCCTCTAGGGATATACCACGCAATGGACCAGACATAGGAAAAGAATGTAAAGAAGGAAATAAAACTCTGTAATAACACTAATCTTTCTTTGGTTAGCTTGGCATTGTTTCCGATCGTTCTAGAATTTTCCTTGCAACTGGAATCATTTTTCCATTAGTATTAATGCTTTTTTCTACAAAACGTCCATAGTTTTTTTTTTTTTATTTGTGGAAATATAGAATACTGTCAAGTGTGTGTATATTACTAGCATGGTTGAGAGAGCTGACCTTATTTTCAGCAGCCTTGGCAATATCTTTTATGTATTTGTTTCAAGCCATGTTACCTCCCCAGCCTATCAATATGAAGCCGAGGAATTTGAATGATGAACTCTCAGCTAGAGTGTTATTTATTATCCATGGCAATCAGTGGCTGGAAACGCTCTTCGTAATTGTTGAATGAGAGGAGTCTTGTCTTAGTAACATTACATTTCTTTTAATTCACCTGTGATGAAATATTTATTTTCTACATTAGTAATAACATAATAAGATTTGAGTAATATTGGGTTTACTTCCGGCAGTATCATAACTCACTTCCCTTATTTTGTCTTTTAGTTCTCAACTTCCATGAGTGATGTTTTTGATAAAGGGAAAAGAATTGCTGTTTTCTGCATTAGAATCCATGTATCAAACGCTTATCGTTAGCTAGTTTTTTATCTTGGAGTAGTATTGTTTTTATTTTAGTCTAGGTTTAATTTATATATATATATATATATATATATATATATATATATATAGAGAGAGAGAGAGAGAGATAGATAGAGAGAGAGAGAGAGAGAGAGAGAGAGAGAGAGAAAATATTTAAAATTTATACTAATTTATGGTGTCTCTGTCCGAAGATGCATTTCAAAACAAAACTCTGTACCAAGACAGAACACAGTTTGTTTGTTTTTTAATCTCAAATAAGGTTTCACACAGAATCCAATAATGATATTTATTTTGTGCTAGCAGTTCAGCCCGGCTTTGCTTGGGTCCAATGTACTGTTCATAACTTTATGTGCATATGTATATATATATATTAAAAAGTTTGACTCATGTCCAGGTAACCTACATCTACAATTTCAAGTGCTTAGACCCAAAATTGGCAGAGGAGTTTGGTAGAGTCTGTAAAGGTAAACTCTTTAAACTTTGGCCTCTTCGCAGCCAAATTTTCGCCCAAAACTGACTAAAAAGCTTGCTGCATGTCTGAATACTCTGTATGTAAAATTTCAAATGTTTAGACCCAAAATTGGCTGAATAGTTTGCTAGAGACCGCAAATGTCAAATCTTTTGAACTTTGACCTCTTGGTAGCCAAATTTTCGGCCAAAAACCGATTAAAAAGTTTGCCCTATGTCTGAATACACTTTATGTAAAATTTCAAATGTTTAGACCAAAAATTGGCTGAGTAATTCGGTAGACCCCAGAGGTAAAAGTTTTTTAACTTTGACTCCAATTTTGACCCTTTAACATTTATTGGGCTCAAATCAAATTAAAAAGTTCGATTCATGTCCAAGTAACCTACATCAAAATTTCAAGTGTTTAGACCCAAAATTGGCGGAGAAGTTTGGTAGAGTTTTCAAAGGTCAAATCGTTGAACTTTTACCCCTTGACAGCCAAATTTCTGGCTGAAAACCAATTAAAAAGATTTTCCCAAATCGCAATGCCCCTTATGTCAAATCTCAAGTCTGTAAACTGAAAATTGACGGAGTAGTTTGGTAGGGAAATGCACACACACACACACACACACACACACACACACACACACACACACACACACACACACACACACACACACAATTTCACTTTTATAGATATATAGCTTAGCCTTTTGCTACAGTGCTGTAGTGTCTGAGTTTATTCAGAACATCCATAAAAAGCGAAGATAATATTTTACTTCATTTTATTTATAACTTAAAAATTATAGAAATTAAAAAGATATATATATATAGTATTATAAGGTTCTGAGAAACGAGTCCTCAGTGATCCTTATTTATTACTAGCAATACTCGATGTGCTTGTTCGTAAAAACCCATCACAAACTGCTTTTGCGGCTGTTTTCATATATGCACAGGATCCATTTTTTGACAGTCAATCCAATAGGGTAGGGACTGCCTTGACAGCACCAGATCCTCCTCTGTTGGGATGAAGTATGGTCCAGTTCAATTCTAGAATGTGTATTCTCCCAGGCAGTATCTTCTTTCTTTGAGAAACGTTAGGTTTATTGCTGATCGATGTCCCTACTTAAGAATGCTGACAAGCCCGTTCTTGGCTATTTTTGTACACAGATGTATCCCTAGGAGGGAGTTAAGCTAGCTACTTTGTCTTCCATCCTTATGCCACGTATTACTTTTGGGGAAGCAAGTGATTCAAAATGGCTTTCTTTTATAAAAGATTGTTATTTTTTTTGGCAAGGCACTTTAACAATGTGTGAGGTGTTGTTGCTAGTTGTGTTTATGAATTTCTCCTTTTCGTCGACTTATGCCCCCTAGGATATTTGACTTTGGATTTCATGGGTTTTTTTTCCCTTCATTTTAATTATTATTATCTTGCAGATATATAAATATATGAGAGGCATAATTTTATGAATATAAAAAAAAAATTGTCTGAAAAAAGAAATAGGTGTAAGTGTAAAAACAATGGTTGTTAGCGAATTATAATGTCTGTCTTGAAAGTATCGAGACCGATTCTGCAATGTATATTCCTTATAAGTTTTATTACAGATTGCTTCAAAATAGTTTTGTTCGTGAGCAACATTTTTATAAATAGGCAAAATGTTATCATCATGAACTGCGATCGTTCATGTTCAGCTTAGATTGTTAAACCAATTACACATTAAAAACCAACTGGCAGATCCATTAACCCTTATAAAATGATTTCCTTTTTACTTCTCTGTGTATCTTAAACTAAGCTTACACGAACAAAGTTTCTTTCCAAGCATTATCCGACTGTGGAGATGCTTCCAAACTTCCCATAACATACAAGTCCAATGTTAAAAAATTCTTTACAAACCGATTTTTAAATAACCAAATTCGATCAAATCAAATTCAAATGTTGGTGTTTTTTATTTTTAATTAATAGGTCCACCTTAAAGAAAAACAACTATTCATCAATCTGGAAGGTTTATTATAGGGTTTTATGTTGTCGTTCACAAAAAAATCCAAGTTGAAAACTTTAGTATATAAATTACTGAAGACATTTTTTTGCCTATTATCAAATATTATCAAATACAATTTTCAAAAAAATATAGCTTCATCGCTAATCATATTAGGAAGATTTAATGTGTTAGCTGTTAAAATGAATCTTAGTTGTGTTTTTGTGTTATTTTTTCACTTTTTTCAAACGATAATTAGATTTGATCCATCGTTTAAGCTGGTTTTATCCAATAATTATTGTTTTCATGATGATTACTTTTAGACGACATTACATTTGTTAGAGATTTTCACTTATTCAAAGAATGAATTTTTCGTTTATACAGCGTGAAAATTGGTTCCTGAACTGGTAGAACCTGTTGGTAATTTTTCTAATTTCTAACGAACGTTGAATGTTTATAATTCAGTTGTTAATTGGTCTACTTTAGGTTTTGCAAGGATCAATGCAGCATCAATGATAAAATCTTTTAAATCTAATGAAAATAGAATTTTAGGTTGTGATAGCTATTCCAATGTTATGGCCAGAGTCAGCCTTAACTATTGCAGGGCACTATGCAAAACGGATTGCGTGGGGCACTGTATGGGTAGGGATTGGAATAATAATAACTAAAAATTAAATTTAATAATTTGCACTTAGAATCAGTGCTGGGTCTATGAAAGTGTGGGACCCACTGCAACCACATAGGTTGCACTGGCCTAAGGCAGGATTTTGTTATGGCACTTTATGAATCTTATATGAACAGTCAAAGTTGTGCTTTCATGTCGTTTTTGCAGGACAGTAGTCCAAATGATACAAATACAAATAACAATAATATATAATAATAAATGTAACTTAATATGCAACTTTGAAGATAAGTCATATTATTTATTATTATTATTATTATTATTATTATTATTATTATTATTATAAAGGCATGAAAAGAGATTAATTCCTTTATATGTACAAAGTCTGTCGTTTGAAAATAAAATAACTTGTACAATACAGAGAAAAGAAGAGAATCCAAAAGACTGTTCTCAGTTGTATTTGATAATTTCCTGCTGTTTTTTTTTCCTATCTAGCATGTAGGGTCAAAAAGAATGAAAGAAAAACAGAAAACAATGGTTGTTTTGTCTAATTATATGTTGGTAGGTCTCATGGAGCAATGAGGTTTCTTGTTACTTCATATGCAAATGAGATGATGCCAGCGAGAATAAAAAGAAATGTTTTTCAGAGAATGAGGAAAAATGTTGGAGTCGTGAGATTTGACAGCAGGGTGTCGAATTAAATCCCCGGAAAGTATTAGCAGAAAGTACAGAATAGTTAACAATTGATTATTTCATCACACTATCTATAACATTGGTCTTTTCAAGTTCAAGGTCACTTAGCATCCCCTGTCTTTCCTAATCATCTTTTGTATTTGTTTTATCTCCTTACATCATGCCTTGTTTGGAGCAACTTCCATAAAAAGAAAACCTTTTAATAAAACAATGCATTTCATTAATCGGTTTAGTTTTTGAAATTTTCATTAACAGTAAATATTCAAATCGAGGAGAAATAGACATCAGTCATGTTTAGAGAATATTACTGTTAAGTAGACATATGTATTCTTACCTAAAAAAGAGAATGGTTAATATTAAGAAAGAAAGGGAGGTAATTATTCTAAAAGCAAAAAAAAAAAAAGAAGAAGAAAAAATCCCTATAATTTTGAACTTTAATCCTATGAATCGATGTACAATCTGATCAGTTGGCAAAGATGCCAACTAAATGTTTGTTGCTTTCTACTTGGGTATTTTTATCTTTTAACTACATTGATTCTTCGCTAACCAGCCACAAGCAATTTATCCTGTTCTACAGGGAAATAATTCTACCTTGGCAGTGTTCAATGTTGTAAGAATTCTATTTTTTGTTTGTTTGCTTTTTGTTTTTATCCCTTAAGACACGTCCATCTTTTCTTACATTTGAATATACACCATCTTCCATCGATATAGGTATTTTCCCCTTTTCCTTTCAGCTCGACGTTTTCCTTCTTGGCCTACCAACTTGTTTCGACTTGTTAGTCCACTTTCCTCGATCTTAATTGTTAAAACATAGAAAAAACAAACCTGCGATGCAACTTGACAAATTCATTTCACTATTGGGCCCCCTTAACGCTAACAAACGTTAACGAGCTGCACATTTCTTCCAATTTTAGCAACAATACGTTTCTATAGATAAGATTCATTTAGTAATAATTAAAATGATAATGATGCCTCCGTTTAGTCTCAAGAGACAATGGATACCTCCTGTAAGAGTAGCTGCAGATGTAGTTGTGACGCAAGGGTTGCGCAATCCACAACCGCACCTCTTCCGAATCAGCACTGCTTGAGTCCAGTGGCAAGCAGAAGTGCTAGACAACTGGAAACAATGACGAAATAAGTGGAGAGCACATATAGCATATGGTCATCTATTTTAGTACTGATCAGGCTTAACGTTGCTTAATTTCGGTGATCTAATAGGAACCAGTATGTCAACGTGATTATGTCGTATATAGTGGTATATAATGTACTTGGTAAAATTCAGCTGTAAAAGTTACACTCTTCTGGAAGATGAAGGTTCAATCTTGAGAGGGAGAGACACTCAAAATACAATTGCGAATTACATAAGACTTCCATCCAGTCATTGCTGACGGAACCATTACATGCTACCCCCCCCCCCTGCCCCATAAAGTAAATAAAGGGTTTCATTTGAAATTCCATCCAGATTCGGCAGAAAGATTTTCTTGTTCGATAAAATACACCTGAAGAAGGTTGGAGTTTATAGCGACCAGAATGTTGTGAAAACAACACTCAAGATGAGAACAGTAGTTTGAAGTATTCAAATAATATGAATAATCAACCATCATCTCAAAAGTTTAGAAACGTAAAATTCATTTATTTTAACCGAGGAAAAACCAGTGCAGTGCCAAAAAGATTTGAGACGCCGAGTGAAATGATAATTGACTTGTTTGGCTAATGCATCATGGGAGCGCCCAAACAATAACTTTTAAAATGATTAATATGTATACATCAACATATATTTCCTGGTTCGAAACTAGTCCATTAACCCCCCCCCCCGCTCCAAGAAAAAAAAAGAAAGAAAAATCTTTCTGATGTACGTATCCATCACGAAAAGAAAATATTGTACACCAAAAATCGCAAAAAATCGCATAAATTTTTAGTTCTATTTTTATAAAGAAAATAATTTTTTAAGGCTTAATGAGAATTTGTAGCCATTACGATGATGTGTGAAACTGATTTTAAACTTGAAGAGCTATTTTAAAGGGAGTTAACCGGTGACGAATTTGAGTTTTTTGAATACCTCCTCCTCTGCATGTTAAGAATGGGTTTCTAAAATCTCGCAAAAGTTGGTATTATTTGAAATTATCTTCTTTGTCCATCAAATTATTTGCAAAATGGCGTTACGAGTACGTACACCATGAAGCCCTTTTTTAATTTTGTTTTTGTTTTTTTTTTCATGGGAAGGGGAGTTATGGATTTGCACCTTTGGTTCTCTTCAAACAATTTAATTTTCATGCCATTTCTTTTTGTTTTAAGTGCTTGAATTTTTCTTCTCCGAGTGAGACTGTCATTATAAATATCACCAATATTACATTTAGAAGATGATTTCTTTCCATTTTTTTAAACTAATAAGCAACCACTTATCAAGGTTTAAAACCACTTGAGGATAAGGGTTAACGAGATGGGCAGATTGTAAGTTGAATGATGAAGAATGATTGAAAACGATTAATGGAGTGAACAAAATATGATTATTTATGAAGACGGTTTATGATGAGCATTTGAAAATGATCAAGTTGTAGAGTTCTTGCTGTAAATATCATATGAAGAGGAACCGGAGATTGAAACTCGGTCAAGCACCTTCCATTAAAATAACAATAGCATGATTAGTGTCCATGAAAATTGAAGAAAACAAGAACAGCATTGCCATAAGTAAATCAGCTGAAAAATAATATAAAGAGACTTTTCACTAAAAAATGCCAAGCATTTATCCATGATATAGAAAATATTCGTGAATAGAATTATTAGTTATAGTAAATGAAAAAAAAAAATCAGTGAATAAGAAAACGATAAAAACGAATAGTTAATTAATGAGGTGTCCTTTTGCATAGAAATATGCAAATTAGTATACATGAGCAATATTTTAGAATACTGTTATAAATATGTAGATAAAAAGATTTAGATTTAAGATTTCAGGAAGTTTTCAGATGATAAAAGCTACAGGAACCTAACAGATTCCAATACATTTTATTATTTTACAGAACTAAACTTTTTAGCTTGTTAAAATTTCAGCCAGATTAGCCTAGTAGTTTCCGAAAAGAAAAGTGGAAAGGACAGAGGGACAAACGACAGACTAAGAGAAATATAATATAGAAAGTGTGTCTTCTAAACTTTATGTTGTACATAACAACAATATCATAGTTTCTATTTGTGCTTGTAATGATATAAACCCTGTCTTTGTAAAAGGATCTACTCAATGGCGTAGTACTTTTTCTTCTCAATTATTCCTTACAGCTATTTACATATATCGTCATTGTTGCTATTCTTATTTACATAATAGAATGTAATATAATGATGCTTTTATAATAAGTATTATTTACTTATACTATCAGATTATTCTGCTTTTAGTTCTACCTATATTAATACTTACAGTTCATACATTCAATAATAATGTAATCGGATTCTGTGATTCCGAAAGATTTTTTCCCAAGATATGCAGCCGTTTTAAAGAATTCAGCTTTCTGTATATTTGGGATATTAGATCTATTTTGGATGTTGCCAAACTAAAAAAAAAAAAAAATATATATATATATATATATATATATATAACTACAAAAAAAAAAGAAGAAAAAAAAAAGGCTTTTAAACGCAGTTGTTTTTAATTCTCTCTACTGCTTGGATCTGTCAAGAATGGAATGTCTGTCAGGAATAGAATGGTTATAGAGTTTGAATTCTTGTTTTTTTGCCCAATTCTCTCCATATTTGTATATTTGAAATATTATATTTATTTACATTTTATATAATGAATACAAATTTAGATCTATATGATTAAAATTATGAGACTACATCACATGTGTGTGCTTTTCTCCTATCAATATAGCTTTAATAATTACACATTGGATCATTATTTTCTTTATTATTAATCGAATATTTGTTTAAATCAAAGATGCAAGAGCATAAACTAAAACGAAATTTATAAAAATCGTACTACGAACTTCATTAATAGTTTCTCTTTTCTTCCCTTCTTTTACGCACAAGGCTGACAACACATAGCCAGGTTCTCTCTTCCTGCATTCGTCATATAATCAGTACCATTTCTCTGCATATATTGACCTACTTGCTGGCTGGCTCTAAGCTTCTTACTTAAATATAATAAACTAACCTGGATGCCCGGCGTTGCCCGAGTGTTTGGAGGTGTGTGTTGAGCAAAAAAAGAAAAAGAAAGTGATAGTAGATAGGCAGGCTCGAACCCGTACCATGAAGGAGGAAAAGAACATGAAAAAAAGTGGCATCTTTGCTGTTGCCTCCATCGCCAAAACGGAAGTGGCGTATGTTTAAAATAAGGCTAGTCAATCGAAAAGAGGGGATGACTTTCGAAAATATCGGCGAGAAAAGCACCTCCCCCCTATAGGAAAGTACCCAGTTGAGGATAAAGAAATTAATGTTTTTAGCCAATTTTTCCATATTTGTCGCCCGAAGAGTCAAGCTTCAAAACGATACCGATCTCGTGAAAATTCGTCGCCTATATCGAAAGTTTTAGGCATACATGATGATGATTGCAACGTCTTGTCAGACGAGTGCCACTCCCTCAGACATTTAAAATCCATGAGCCCAAATGCCTGAGGGAGTATCTATACAAATATGATGTTACAGAGTCTTAGCTTTGTACGACAGCTAAGTCTCTCTCTCGGTTCAAAATGTTGAAATCCAGCAACAAGCAAGAGCAAGATAGCCAGCAACAAATTAAACTGCAGACCAGCTTAATGCGGGTAATGGTCTTCCGCTTTATGTTTTTTTTTAAATCAGAGATTTGCTTCTCCTAGAAAGGCTGCCTTCACCACGGCTTACGGGAGCCCTCTTCACCCCAATACACATATACACACACACAAATATACACGGTGCTAGTTGGCCGTTGACCCAGAAAAAGAGTTCATTCGCCCTTTGGCATACATACATACATACATACATACATACATACATACATACATTTAAACAGGCAGGTGAGATTTATATTATAGATTAATCTCAATTTTCCCCTCTAAATTCAGCAAGGATAGGAAAATAACCAAGCACTTTCTATACACAACATTTCAACCCAGTACCAACAACACTTTCTACAACGTGTTTCATTAAAATATTTCTACATTTTAAATTATTACAAACACATATTACATTTATTTCGAGATTTCAGCCTCTCCGAACGTTTTCTAGCAACCACATTCCCTCTTTATAAAACATGTACTAATACGTCATCAGTATACGCTGGAAATCTTTTTGCATAAGAGAAAATACTTTTGGAGTAGCGTCAAACTCTATCAATCTGTTATTCGCATTCTTTTATTCTAGCTGCGTGCTAATTACACAATAGTAAATAACTGCATTCAACTTAAACGAACACATTCGTCGACCATCTTGTTACAGGCAAACTTTGGACACTGTCATTTCCTATTTATATATTTTTTCATCCCTTCAGATGATATATATATATATATATATATATATATATATATATATATATATATATATATTGTTTGTGCTTTTAAATAAGACAAACATCTTTGTTTTTCTACCCTTTTTTGTGAGTTATATAACCAGGAATACATTTTAAAACCTTCACAGAAAACAAGTTAAAAAACAAACAAAAAACAAAAAACAAAACAAAAAAAAACTTCGGTAGAAAGAGATGTAGAGATATAGAATTTTTAATATAAAGATGTTATGCACACTGTTTAATTTCTATTTTTTATGGTTCAGGGCAACGCCAGGTAGCTTTGCTAGTTATTTACAAATTTAAGAGTTTAATTTTATAAATTTATACATTTAAAAGTATTTATGCGATTTAAAAAGAAGAAAAAATCTAAACGAAAATTATAGTAAAACAGGCAACACCGTGTATGTTCAGCTGGTAGTTAAATACGTTACAATTACTTTATTCAGCGACTATTAATGGAGGAAGTTTGTTGGTTTAGTATAGAAAACAGAAGATCAACACAATGATCAATAGAGGTAAAATTTACACGAGGGCAAAAGCTGCCATTAAAATTGATCTTCACGGTTAAATGGGAGAAACTGGGGCCCACTTATCAGAGATCAATGTTGCAACAAGCACAAGAGTCAAACATTAATTTATTTAGTAATAAAAATGTAACCGTAAAATGTAACTGAGCTCGGTTTAAATTGTTTGAATCAGAAAAAATGTTAGTTTTCATAGCCAGTTAAATATAAAAATAAAAAAAGACAAAACTCCAAATTAGTTGCTTTCTGCTCGTTATATCCCCCCTTTGTCTCTCTTGTTTTCCTCTGTCTATCTGTCTGTCTGTCTGCCTTTCCCCCCTCCCCCTCTCTCTCGTATTACTATTTATAGCGTTATTCCATTTTTTTTTTATGATGGACTATTTCAAATGTTTTCTTTCTTTTCTTTATAACCTTTAAATGTTGAGAGAGAGAGAGAGAGAGAGAGAGAGAGAGAGAGAGAGAGACAGACAGACAGACAGACAGACAGACAGACAGACAGAAGCAAGAGTGATAGAAACTGTATAAAATAAGATCAAATAAGATACAGTGAAAGAGGAGAGTAATAGACAGAAACTTAGTAAGAGATGGGTTGACTTAGTGAGGTTATAACGAATTAAAGCTAATTAGGATAATTGAAATAGAAATTTTAAAACATAGCTCAATCCCAAAATTAAAGAATACATATATTTTGTGTAATAAAAACTTGTGCGATTAAAATTAAAAAGGCTGAAACAATTATACGCAAGGTGTTAGAAGATCAACATTTTTAATAAAAAAAGGAACTTTGTCTGTATGTCTGTGTGCCTGTGAATTCGTTCCCTATGGACTCGAAAACGGGTGGGCCGATTTTTATGAAATCTCACACGAAAGTACTTTATGTGCCTGGCAGTGTTCTTAGATAAGTTTTGTATCAGAATGACTTCGATAATAATCGAAATAATCTAATGAAAGAAAGAAACAGGCGATTTTGACCAAAGTTAACACCTTACAGGGCCAACATCACTAATACATTTGAGAACTTTTATTACCACACAAGCCGAAAGGCTCAACATATAAAATCTACACTAGGTTCTTTGATATGACAGGAGTGCGTTCAAAATAGATGGTTCTGTTTAGAGCACAATTGAAGTATGATAATTGACTTTTTGCATTTTAAACTTTAATTCAAGCCATTATATATAAAAAATAATTTTTAAAAATCAACAGTAGGTTCTTTACAGTCAATTTAGACTGCAATGTATTATGAACTAAGTCACTGAGAGAGGCATGTGAGTGTTCTTCTTTTGCACCGCAATGAGTCCCCGACTAGAGCAGGTAATTAATCATAAATATATATATATATATATATATATATATATATATATATATATATATATATATATATATATGTATGACATATATTAAATTTTAAGATTTCTATATTATGTATATTATATATAGAGATACCATGTGTATTATATATAGAGATGTATATATCATGTATATTATACATAGATATATATCATATATTATATATATAAAATGTGTCAATCGCTTTATTGCAGATTAGTAAAATATCAATATTTCACTAAATATACGTCACAAAAAAATGATAATTGTATCCTCAAATGACTGTTTCAAGGTTAGTTATATCCCAAAATTTTATTCAAATCCATGCGATATTCACGAAGTTATGACATTTTATTTATTATCAAGTAATTTATACTGTCCATCGCTTTATTGCAGGTCTTTTAAAATGCCAAAAAAAGGAGCGATTAATGGTTATCAAAAAGGCTTGTTGCTGGACTCGCAGAAGGATTGTTCATCAAAGATTTAACTATGGAGCTGGAAAGGGATCCAAGAACTTTGGCTTCTTTCGTGAACATCCCCAATACCAAATCCAGAAAGGATAAGGGCACTAAGAGAAACTTTTCACATCGTGATATTCAGAAAATTCGTAGGGTAGTCAACCGAAACCCAAACAGCACCAGTGCTTCCATTTTTGCAAGAGCTTGAATCGCTCCAAGATCCAGGCCGGCCTGATGTAATGTGTTCAATGAGATGACAAGGAACATCAAAACTATTCCAAGGCCTCCATTGAGCAAACAACATAGGGAAAAACGAATGGCTTGGCCACAGAATTACATGAAAATAGATTTCCAACGTGTCCTATTTTCCAACATGTCCGTCCTACTCTTAACAGTCTGGATGGATGGGCCAAAGTTTGGAACTCGAACGGAACTCCTACCCCTTACAGAGTTCATCGCCAATAAGGAGGTGGAGGCATCATATTTTGGCAAGAATCATTGGAGATAAGTTGATTGGACCATTCCGAGTTCCAGAGGGTGTAAAACTTACCAGTAATACATACACAACCTTTTTGGATACACATATGTCACCATGGCTAGATGAACTACCATTGTCACGTCGCTTTCAGATGATTTTTATGCATGACAATGCACAATCCCATTCTGCTAGAGCGACTGCAGCCTTCTTTGAATCTATGGGGTTCTTTGAAGAAACCATGAGCTGGCTACCGTGTTCTCTGGAGTTAAACCCTATTGAAATCTCTGGTCAGTATTGAAAAGAGGTGTTTATGAGGGAGGAGAGAAAGTTACTTTAAAGAATGCCCTGTGAAGGAAGGTAGTTGATGTCGCCAGAACCATAACTCCTTATCAGATCAAACAATTGACTTCTTCGGTGGACAAAAGGTTGTTTAAAGTTATTAAAAAAAAATGGTGGATGTGTCAATAAATAATTCATTCATTTGAGGCTTAACACCTAGGATGTGTTTTTTTTTATTATTATTCTTTAACAGAAAAATATAACAAAAGGTAAAGTTTTCATGATTAGACATTGTATTTTTGCCTTAATACAACATTTTAAGAGACCTGCAATAAAGCAATGGACAGTGGAAATTCATTGATTGTCATAACTTCGTGAATATCGCATGAATTTGAATAAAATTTTAGGAAATAACTAACCTTAAAGCAGTCATTTGACTATACAATTTTTATTTTTTGTGACATATATTTAGGAAATATTGATATTTTACTAATCTGCAATAAAACGATTGATTGAGACAGTTTAGATGTATATATATCATGTATATTATATATACATGTATATATCATGCATAATATATATAGAAATGTATATATCATGCGTATTATATATCTATATCTATATGTAGATGTAAATATCACTTATATTATTCATAGATGTGTATATCATGTATAATATATATATATACATATATACATATATATATACATACATATATATATACATATATACATATATATATATACATATATATACATATATATACATATATATATACATATATATATATAGATGTATATATCATGTCCATTATATATATATATATAGATGTATATATCATATCATATATTATATGTATATATATAGTTGTAAATATCACATATACATAGATGTATACATCATGTATATCATATATAGACTTATATATGACTAAAATTATATATAGACATGTATATCATACACAAGAGTTAAATTATTTTATAAATATTTGATAGAACAAATATTAGATTTATTGAAAATTTATTTCTATTTATTAGAGTTATTTCTGTTTGAATTGTTAATTTATTTGGATTGTTACAAAAAAAATCTTTTAAACACAGTTGCTTCCCTTTGCTTTCTGTTGCTGCTGCTGCTTATTCTTATGAGTGGAATGTCTTCCAAGCTTGAATATTGTTTTGATTCCTAATTTTCCCTTTTCTTTTCTTTTTTGTGCTGCTTTTTATTTTTATGAATTTCAAATGGCAATAATCCAAACTTGTAAAATATGAATTCATGCGGAAAAAAAGGTTCTGTTTGATTTTGGAATGAAAAATTCTGAAATATTATTGAACATATGTTTATTCAGATATTTATTAAAGGCTTCATCTGAAAACAAATTCTGAGAGCTGACAAAGATTTTTTTTATCTAACTGCTTTTTAGTAAAAGATTTCAGGAATCTCTTTAAGTGAATGGAGGGTGTCCAATATAATGGGCGAGATGCTGCATAGGAGTATGGCTTTTATAAAAAATAATCTATTTGCGATGTATGAAATGAATAAAAATAAAATTCAAATTGCTTTAATAGTAAAAAAAACTATTTTCTCACTAGAAAAATGTTGAATGAAAAATGTTGAATGAAAAATGTTTTTCATATATCATAATCGGACTTTCGTAGTAAGGCTATTATAATGTTCTTTATTTCAGGTTGTTTTTTTTTTTTTGTTTTATGGCACATCAACCCTTTCCATGTTATTTAATGCCGAATTCGGTGATTTTGAAGAAAATGTTTTTAATAGAATATATTTGTTTTTTGCAAGTCGGCTTCTATTTAACCCATAGTTTGGACCCTAACAGGTACTACCACTTCGGGTCAGAGTGGACGTGGGAGCAATGGCAATTAAAGGTTGGCTCCACACTCCCCAAAGCCCGCAAGCTGGGGCCTCATCATCGGATATAGTTTAAAGTCATATCCAGGACCCCTTATTTCAGAACTGAACGCTTCTTATATTAATGTTATTAGTTTATATATAGAAATAAAAATCGTCAGGTATGAGAAAGGAAAACCTAATACAATGCTTAGAACATTTAGTAAACAAACAAACAAACAAACAAACAAACAAACAAACAAACAAACAAACATAGCGAATACATGCAGTAACAAGACCAAACTTGATCTAACGGCTATGCAAACTCTTGTCATCATTATTTTCAGATCCTTGCAATCAGAGCCAATACTCCTGCACACTCTTAACACAAAGGTCTTTATCAACATCAGATTTCTAACAAGACAGCAAGACAAACTGAATCATGTTACCTATTGTGTGAGGCATGCATGCAAAAACTTTATCCTTTTCAAAACTTTCCCAAAACATAATTTATTCTGGTTAGCTTCCATTCTTGCAAATCTGTTCAAACGCTGCCTAAAGAAGAAATGCTTCCCAACACCCTGGAAAAACTTTGTCAGTGGGGCAGCCAATTGATGGTTCGTTGACATCTGACCCATCTACTGTGAAGATCTTCATAAAGTAGTGCATGCCCACATTGCTCAAGGTGGAATTAGTCGTTTTGATATTGTTCATGTATCTGCTGTATAACTGTACCATTTGCCATGTTTGGATAGCCAATCATATTGACAGTGTGGTGGTTCTTATTTTATCTTTCCAAGTCATACACTCACACACACATTAAAATTTATTCACGCACGGGTATTTCTAAAAATTCATTTGCGTGGGCATTACCGCATTCACTCATACTAAACCCCTTGGGGATAAAAAATCAGGACCCTTGAAAAAGGGCCAACATAGTAGAAAACACTCTCCTAGCATAAAATATGAATTTTTAGACCAGTCAGGGATCGATAATAAAAAGCTTATTTCTGCCCGTTTCTGGAGCCTCTTAAAAAATATAAAAATGCCAAAAAAAAAAAAACAACTTTTTTGGCAGAGAGAGAGAGAGGGATGTGGATAACACGCATGCAAAGTGAATACAGTAGCACACACACTTAACTCTCTCTTTCTCTCACCTCGCCTCAAGACATCGCCTATTTCTTTTCCTCTCACACTCCCAATTCCTTACTTTCTTCATCTTTTTCT
This sequence comes from Euprymna scolopes, assembly GCF_053919585.1. Classification (NCBI taxonomy): domain Eukaryota; kingdom Metazoa; phylum Mollusca; class Cephalopoda; order Sepiida; family Sepiolidae; genus Euprymna; species Euprymna scolopes. The sequence continues at coordinate 93,280,814 of NC_136489.1, read as the reverse complement.
TTTTTGTACAGACTGCCACATTTGAGTACAAAAAAGTAATTTCTTTCCTTTTAACGTAAATAAACAAAAGTTTATTTTACATTATTTTATAGTGTATTTTTTTTTTCATTTATTGTTCGCGAGAATCATGCAAATCCCTCAACAACGGTTTTGAAATGTTGGATCTGTATACTTTCTGTTAGACTGTAACTTTTTCATTCCTGTATATGCACAGGTTGTTCGAGACATATTTGACACATTTTAGAAAAAAAAAGAATAACACCATATCTTGGCCAATAATTGACGCATTTTCAAAATTCAAAGTGTATCTCTTACACGATCTTTTATCGAATACAGATCATGTGAAGAAGCCACTTTGAGCCTCTAGCAGGATTTAAACCTGGAGCATACAGTATACACAGTCTCCTTCGAAAAACATTTGAACACCAGTTTGATCCTGGCAATAGATATTACAGGTCTTACGGTTGACACCTTTCTCAACTGCTCTCCACACATAGAATTGCAAACATGGTGAGGTGGGACAGTTTGAATTACCTACTGAACATCATTATCGAGTGTCTTTGGTCTCTCTGTATAAGGACTATGTGACATCATGATGCTTCATCCTAAAAATAAACCCTGACCAAATATTCAAAATAACTTAGTATTCAAAGATCAAATAAAATCCCCCCGAGATAACTATACCTTGGCTCATATAAGGGATGGTGCACTTTTTTCTAATGATGTTACCTTAAGCAACAGCACTCAGCTGGGTACTTTATGAGGCCTGATGAATTCTTGTCCTAGAATCTGATAAGATCAAAAAAGCTAAAAGAAAGATATACTATAACATATTTAACTGATCATATAGGGCATAATTATGTTGACAGACCGATTCCCATTAGATCACTGAAGTTAAGCAAAATTGAGCCTAGTCAGTACTAAAATGGGTGACCATTTGGGAATTCCAAGTGCTATATGTGCTCTTTGCATATCTTGGCATTGTTTCCAGTCATCTAGCACTTCTCCTTGTCACTGGACTCAAGCAGTGCCGATTCAGGAGAGGTGTGGTTGAGGATTGCACAACTCTTGCCTTGCAATTATTCATGTAGCTATCATTACAGGGGGTATCCATTGTCTCTTGAGACTGAACGGAGGCATCGTGGGGAGATGAAAATTAATGTTTTTAACTTCTTCACTAACTGAACGCTTAATCGTGGAAGTTCTGAGATATCTACTTATAGGTTTTCCTGGAGGTGTGACATGGGAGCTGAGTCCTTCTGTCACGTATATGTACTTCTATCCAACACTTAACAACAGTGGACAGAAACTCAATAGAGCAATTTGAATTGAGTCTGATGCCCTTTTTAAAGATGTGATGTGGCATGATAAGGCCTTCACTAAAAACGCCCTTAAAACTGTTACAGATCGAGGAAACTTGGTTTTCAATCTTCAAATACATTAGACACAAGGGATCAAGTTGTTTGAAACTTCAGCTAGTTACACAAAATAACAAAGTAGGCATGTCTGAATAAACAAATCTTCAGTAATGAGCCCAGATAGAATGTTTAAAAAGGAAATAAAACATAACCCTCAAGTAGTTTTGCTTTGATTCATTTAAATGTTTGTAACTAAACAATGTTTTGCTATTCGTGTGTTCATTTGGATCATATTGCTATTTGTTTTGAGCTGGCAATTTCTATGTAATTGTAGATATCTGCTTTCCATATATGTTTTTGTGAAGATATGAAACATTCAACGTGGTTGTGCTACAACTGTTAATAATGCATAAGACTATTATAAAAAATAAAAGGAAACATTAATTCTAATATAAGGCCAGCATATATATATATATATATATATATATATATATATATATATATATATATATATATATATATATATAATGCTGAGTTTTTTAAGTGCTCAGTTACATACGTAAGAGCATAATATTTTATTATAAATAGCACTAAATATTAATTCGATCACATAGAAATATTAGAAATCAAATTTATTGGGCTAAAGAGTATTCTTCAGCTCAACGGGTTGGATTTCCAGTTTTTTAGTAAAACCTGAGGTGTTGATGGCTGATTAAATTAATTTGGGTGTGCATATATATATATATATATATATATATATATATACTTATATTATCACATATGTTTCGTTTGTTTTAGAATTTCTCAGGTAAGGATTGATAATTTTCATTTCTATCATTCTTATCTTAGTTGTAATGCCAACATTTCATCGATGTAACCTCCAACCTTCTTCAGGTGTATCTTTTTGAATTTGAGTTGACGAAAAATTCTTACATTTCACAAGATGCACCTTAATAACGTCAAAGATTACATTGGCTGAAATATTGTGAATATAAAAACCAAGATAGAAATGGTAGTCTTAACAGTCCAAATTGTACAGTATATATATATATATATATATATATATATATATATATATATATATATATATATATATATATATATATATATATATATATATATGTGTGTGTGTGTGTGTGTGTTTCAGTGATTACTTCAACAGTGCTTAATAAATGAATAGAGCTCTAGTAGTAGTATAAAAATAAGCACCAAAAGTATAAAAAATTACTCTTTGCTTGCATGCCAGATGTAATATTTTCATACTATATATATATATATATATATATATATATATATATATATATATATATATATATATATATAAGAATGAATGATTTAATTAATTCTTAATTCAGACAGTTTAATCTCCCAAAAATAAGATATTAAGTTCTCATTTTTGTATGATGTCATCAGAATTCAGAATTAATTTCCATTGCACAATTTCTCAATCGTGAACTTTAAAAAGTAAATGATGTTACACTGAATATATTTGTCATATTCCAATTTAGTTCAGTAACACGTGACTTGCATACATGTATATGAGGAAGTTTCGAACATTTTTGAAAAAAAATTTCAGACAAAATGGAAATCGTGGATGTTCCATTTTTATCCATTATTTCCATAAACATTCTATAAATATACATGTATGTATTTCTTTTTATGTAAACATTTTCCATGTAAAGACTAAAGACAATCTTATTTTTATGATAATTGTCTTTCATTTTCTATATTTGATTCTTGTAGATATTGTGGCAGTGTTTCTGAATGGCGGTTGCATCGTTTTGTAAAGCGATTTTTTTTAACATAATAAAAAAGCAAATTGCCGATTAGCACGTTTAGAGAACAATAAATGAAAATTTAGTGAATCGATATGTTCACTTCACTGTTATAAAAGGTATACTTACCATTTGCTCTTTTTTTTCTTCAGTTAGTTTCAAAAGATCAAGGGAGATAACTCTTCCTAAAGGTAACACTTGACTTCATTAAGATTTGGATTCATATCCGAGGGCTCTTTTAAGGATAGACGTTGTTCCTTTTATGGTTGACAGCTGTATTTTGTTACAGCTTGATCTTCCAGGGATTGTTTCCAAGTATTTATTAAGTTTTTTTTTAATTATTATTTTTAGGCCAGTTGCTCCTATCACATTTAATGTGTATTTCTTTCTTTTTTTTTTAATCGTTTTTTTAGGTCCTGATATATATATATATTTTTTTTTTTAATTTATTTTACTTTTGTTAGTTTGAAAAGTTTTGTTAGTTTGAAAAGATCAAGGAGCTCCCTCTAGCACTTAATTCTGTTAGAATTTAAATTTATATCTGAGGGCTCTTTTAAGAATAGACACTGTTCCCTTTATGGTTGCTATCTGGATTTCCTTATTACTTGGTCTTCCAGGGAACGTTGCTTTTCTGCTTTTGGCATAGAGATGAAGGATTTTAGTAACATTAGTTGCTCATTTGGTACAATGGTAAAAGTGTTCGTTATTGGGCCAGAAGACTAGGGTTCAATCCTTAGTTGAGTGATACTAAAGACTTATAAAATGGTACTTGATGCCCTCTTGCTACAAATTCAGCATTGTAAAGTGAGAATCTAGAGAAAGTTGAGTAGTCCTGGGAAAGGATTGGTTTCTTCCCCTACACTTTGGTGTAGTAGCTAATGAAAATGGAACCTTCAGGTTGCCCTCGACTATGTTTAACCACTTTTTAAAAAGTTACACTATATATAAAGTAAATGCCTATTTCTTAATGAAAGCATAATGGTAAAGTGAGCTATGTTTTGAATGTATGCTAATAAATAATTTTGTTGAAAACGTCTATTTTTCTTTTTTTTTTTTCAATAGTTGTCATCTAAACGTTGATAATCGACGATAATCTACAGTTAAAAAGATTTTTTATTTTTCAAAATTGCCAAAAAATGATGTGGCCATTGTTCAGAAACCCTGCAGATATTACTCATTACATAAGAGCGAAAACGCCATTTTTCTTCTTCTTTTTTTTAATGTCAAGCACAATACGAAATTTTTTTAAAAGGCAAATATAATTCTAACAGATTTATTTTAAAAGAAAATCCGGTGCTTCTGCATTTACCGACCTACAGTTTCCTCAATTCTTAACAAACGCACTGTACGAATCTATGAAGGCTACTTTTTTTTATAAATTGGAAGAAATAAAAAATTAATTTTAATCACGCAGGTTACGGTTAGTGTTTGGAGTAGGTTAGATACATATTTGTAATTTTATTTATTATATTTCCATGTTTTTCCTGTTTATCATTGTAATCTTTTCATTCGCGATCTGCTGCTTCCAGTTATTCCTGTCAGCGGCCGAGCTCACCCAAGAAACTTTGTCTAAACCGCGGGTCAGTTAATGCGGAAGTGCCGAAATTCCAATTGTTCTAATATTATGTCACATTAAAAAAAATTTATTTGAATAAATGTTGATTGTTATAAAATTTCAAAATAGACAAAAGAATTCATTTTAGTAAATTGTCTCTTATGATCTGTCTTCAGATAATGATTCATCAGGAGTGCAATGTTAGAATTTAAGAATTTAAGAATCAAAAGTAAAACAGTAAAAGATTCGAAGAATAAATTCTTTCTATGCACACAATGGGGGGAGGGAGTCGTTTGAAGGAGATGGAAATTGCTGCCATAACTTTTAACCGGTGCAACTCACTAAACGGACGATTCTTGTAAAATCTTCAATTACAGCTGATCATTTTTTAATTTAAAAGTTTCCGTAATGATGAGTAAACAGATGAAATTTTTTTTTATTTTTATTCTTTGAATCTTTTTTCCAAAATTGTAAAGCTTTTGGTAAATGTTAAAAGTTGTAGCCAGAAAAGAGCACAAGAAAAAATTCTATGTAGACTATAAATGCTTTTATGTTGTTTTTTTTTTGTTATATATTAATAGATGAGGAATCATTTTCATTAAAAATCCATTTAGTTTTATGCATGCAAAATTTAGAAAAACACACTTGAAATGTGTCAGCATTATATGAATAAGCCGAAGCAAAACAAAATGGTGATCAAATTTTACCTGGTGTCGTGTCGTAAAAATGAAGCAGGCTTTTCTCAATTTTACATGCATAATACTAACTGGATTTTAATTGGAAATCATTCCTCATTTAGTAATATAGAACAAAGACAACAACATAAAACCATTTATAGCCTATACAATATTTTTTCCTTGCGGTCTTCTCTGGTCGCAACCTTTAACGTTTACCAAGTATTTAGACAATATTTTAACGTTACTCTGTTGAATGCTAATGAAATAAAACCTTCTCAGGAGGGAATTTGCTGAAATGAACTCAGTTCTATTTCCTATTCAAAAAAAACAAACTATCGACTCATATTTGGTTTACTGGTACAAAATTTTATGATTAAATCTATAATTGAATGAATAAAAGTTGACAAAATCATATCAGAATAGTGAAAATTACAAAATTGAGTTATTCTTCAATACGGAATAAAAAGTTTCTGATTTAAAAAATAAATAAATAAATAACTTTTGGGTTACTATTTATCAAGGCTAAAATCCACTTGAGGAAAAGAGTTAATAAAATTTTCAGTAGGATACTCAACTATACTATGAGAGAGTTGAAAATAATAATCAGAAAGAGCAAAATTTTATCACTTAAGAGGACGACTTGACAAGTATTTTTTGACATGTGATTTGACAATCATGTTGTAGTTTGTTGGGAAACAGTCCTGCAACAATGTGTTCCACAGATATGAGGTTCATGGAAAGAAACTATCTGTAGAAATTTCATTTCGTTTTAAGTACACAAACGAAAATAGGAACTTTTTTTTTCTGCAATGGGGATAGAAATCGAGTTAATTCTGTAAATGTTTATAAAGTAAGGAGCCAGAGATATGGAGCTCAGTCGAGCACCTACCATGGAAATAGCGATAGTATATGAATCATTAATCTTTGAAGAGATATTGTTCAATTCGTCTTTCTCTTCCATATCCTCTTTTTCTTTATTAGGGTCATCCGATCGAGATCAAACTGTTCTGATCAGGCTCAGATCATTCTCCCAATCATTATTACCTTCTTTAGGAAGGGTGATGGTTTGTGGTTGATCTCTCGAGGCAACCTCACCAAGGAGTTTTCAATAGAACTGATCATGGCTAATTTTGCATCCATCCAGAGTACTCCTGTTTGTGAAGGCGGGGGAGAGGGGCTGAATTTCTTGAAAATAAAAATGGCATTTTGTTAAAAGGACTTTTTTTCTAACTTTGCCACTATGAGAAACAAGTTGTTTTTAATTCGTTTTTATAAAAATCGCCCTTGACAAAGTATAAAGCCACTTGATGTAAGAAGTTAAAATAAAAAAAAATACTATTTCAATGTCATAAAGTAACCAATTATAAGTGTGAAATAGATAGATTTCGACCCAGAAAACAGCAATGTTTCCCCCTTTGTCAGAATCGTCGCACATGGAATGTGAGGACTACAGGACAAAATAATCGATGCGAAAAGCAAACCCAAGCTCCATTTTCTACTATCTTTAAAGAATGTTATAAGTGTGTTTTTTGCTTTATTCAAATATTGCTTTTGTGCTATATATGTTAAAAAAAATTATATAATTGTTTTTTTTTTCTTGCTTAATATTTGTACCAGTAAACTAAAATTGACCCAACTATCTTTATGCTTTCTACTTCAGCCATATGTTTTTTTTATTGTTGTTTTTTTTTGCACTTTGTCTAAAATGTTTTTATTTTTAATTGTTAAAAATGTGTTTTTTCTTGTTTGTTTGAAGATTACTTGCCTTTTGTATTTGAACAAAAAAAAAATCTGTTTTTTGTCATAATCAAAAAAAAAAAAAAAAAGCTGCCATTTTTTTTTTTTTTTGCTTCTTTTATGCTGACCCTACCTTTCATGCATTTCTTTCTCTCATTTCTCCTGTCCACAGCAGAACGGGGCCATACCTGTGAGTCTTGTAGATAGAGCTGAATGTGCTTGGTATCAATCTCTAACTTTTATTACAAAAAATTCTGGTTAAAAAGAAAATAACCATGTGAGAAATAATAACTCACTCACATTAGAGACAGTCTTAAGAGAAACAGCGCCATACTTTTCTCATAAAGTCAAGGACATTTACTTTGGATTTGAAGTTATTAAAAACATTCTCTTTTTTAAATACGAGCTTTCAAATTAAACTAGATTACACAACAATAACATTAATGTGATAGTATGCTTCGTTTTTTTTTAATCCGTATCTATTTGTTTCTTTCCGTAGCCCTATCGTAAAACTAGTAAGCTTAAAATATTTTATATTATTTGAACTAGTGTTCTCATCTTGAGTGTCACTCTCATAACGTATCAGCTGATATAATCTCTGACCTTCTTCAAGTGTATCTTGTCACACTCGAAATCTTTCTGCTAAACTAGGGAATCTGCATGGAACTCTTTATTTAATCTATAAAGATATCATGCCCATGTTCCATCATCTATGATTGGGTAGAAGTATTAAGTAATTCGCAATTCGTTCACACGTCCAGAGAATGTCTCTAAATTTTACCTAGTTACTTATCCGTCATGCCACGAGGCCTTAAGGAAATTGTAGAATGGGGGGGAGTTTTAAAAAATGTTATGGTAGGTAAGTAGGAAGGATCAAACCCGGAGTCATGAGTAAAAGTAGGAAAATAAAGTGTGAAAAAAAACAAAAACAAAAAAACATCTGCAACGTTAACAGTTCGGCCACCAAGAAAAGTCCATTCCAGTTGTTTAGGAAAAAAAACAAAAAAAAAACGACTACGGTAGGTCGGCGCGAACGTGAAAATATAATGTGAATTGTCCAGCACGCTAACCACTACGCCACAGAGCACTGCAACTTAGTTTAGTGATTTTAAATAACTTCACATGAAAGAACTACGAAGCCAAACCGGTGTTCTCTTCTCAACTGTTCCTTGTGAACGATCCCAAACGGTGTTAAGTGGTGGCAGGGGGAGGAGGAATTTATTAGAGAGAAAATATTTTACCACTTCCATTGATCTTAACCGATTTTGGCTGTGACTTCTCAGCAGAAAAAGTATAGAAATCTAAGATTATCGAGGAATTTGAGAAATAATAAGCCTATAACACACCTCAGATATTGTTCTGCCGTTTGTGCATATTATATTTGCATGAAATATCTTGATTTTTAATCCTATTAAGGTCAAAATCTGACGGGAAAAAATGAATTCATTTTATTTATATAGAGATGATGGCTACTCCTGTGGATTTATTTTTATATATAGTCTTGGAAGGTTTTTAATCTAAAACTGCACACACACACACATATTTTGTCCTTCGTTGGAAAAATATTTTGCCAGTAAGTCAATATCCTACAATTGCTGAATCAATTGGCTTTTACGAATTCACAATATTCCTTATGTTATTGCAGGGATCATCAGTTGTTTACCATGAAACACTGTTTCAGGGATTTAAAAGCAAAACAGTATATTAACTCATGGCTCCTCAGCGGTGTAGATCAAACACCACCTTCCTTAAACACAAAAACAGAAAAGTTACGGACATTGGATTTATTTTTTGCTTCAGATTAATTAGGTTAACCTATCCATGTCATAAAAAAAAAGTTTTGAAATATTGGTTTTTGCTGATGAAGCCCAGGCTTGTGCAATTTATAATTTGATGAACAATTATATCCTTATATGCCAAACCTGTGGGCCGAAACAATTGTATGCAATGTGCTGACCACTAAAAGAAAAACTTTTCGAAAATGAGTTTATCCATCCTTATTAACACGGCATCTTGAAGGAAAAATATTTTATTATTGTAATATTGCACTATTGAGCTATCTAAACGAGAATATCATGTTATGCATTCATATGTAATTACCGTCCCAATTAGTTAAATTGCATATAAAATATTGGCACTTAGTAATAGAATTTTTCGAATGTGAGAGATTATATATTTATTACCACAGTCAAACAATGTCACAGCTCACAAAAACTATGAAAGCCAACAAACCGGAAGTTTGGACTTCCGGTTTGTTGGCTTTCATAGTTTTTGTGAGCTGTAACGGTGTTTGACTGTGGTTATAAATATATATATATATATATATATATATATATATATATATATATATATATATATATATATATATATATATTATACACGTTGTGAGAATAGCACTAAAGATGAGAACGGTAGTTTGAATAATACAAATTATCAATCTTCATCTCAAAAATTCAAGAAACAATTCAGATAGTTAATAAAATCCATGAAAAGAAGAAATTTGTCATCTGGGCGTTACCTTTTTATGGGGTGGGTATACTATTGCTGAACTGATAGGCTCGATCTCTAGCTGTGCCTGTACATTAAACTTCTTTCAGCTATTAACTTGTGATTATGTGTTGAATATTAAGTTTGGCGTACTGGACATAACACCTGGCCAGGAGAATAAACATCTTGTTATTTGATGCAGAAACACCTGCAAAGATCGCTTGCAGACACAGAAAACAAAATATACTCATCGCTAAATATAAAAATAAAATCATTTTTAAACCACGTACACTAAGGGGGTAGTGGCTACATTGAGTGAGTGGGAGGAATTTCATAATAGTAGTTGTAGATGTAGGTGTCTCCAACTCCTACGCCATCGACGAAATCTTGCATCTCTGTGCCTATTTTACAAGTATTTTAATGGAAGGTGCTCCAATAAACTAGAAACCCTTGCACTCCTTCACGTAAATGCGATTGACAAACCCGACAAGCAGCAAATTCCTACCCCCACACAATAGAGAACCCAAGATACCGGAGAACCTTTTACTCTAATAGTTTCTTCCCTTGAACTGCTAGACTTTGGAATTCCTTCCCGGGTTTCTGCTTCCCTGACTGTACTGACTTGCAAAAGTTCAAGTGTATTGTGAACAAACATCTTACTTCTCAACTCGCTACATAGTATCCCTGCAAATTATGTCCTAAATAATAATTGCCTACATCCAAGTAGCACTGTGCCTTGTTTGGGGTGAAATAGCAATAACAAAAATTTAAAAAAAAAAACATGGTGGCCCAAAATATTAACTGGCCTAAATTGAGATTGGCAGAAAGGCGACTGGCTAGCGAATTTGAGAGATCAATTTCCAATAACCCTGTGCATTTTCTACTTTCTTCTTGTTTGCTACAACCGAAAAACAAATAATACTATTATGTTTTTATTTTATTTACCTCCTCTCCAGGAGGTTAAACACAAGGTCAAGTGTGAGTTTGATGAAGTCACTTATAATTTTATACATAAGTATTTGTCATCACTATGGCTATGACAACAGAATATTTTTATCATTGTTTTGACTCTCGAGTATATATCCGATACAGTTAAACACAGTTAACCAACAGAGAACTACATCACTCTATATAAACGCATATAAGATATCAACGGATACACACTCGAGAGTCCAAACAATGAAAAGAATATGCTGTTGTCCTAGCCCTAGTCATCAGACACATAAGTATTTGTCAGCGCAGCATCAATATATAAAACACGATTTTGTTGCTTGTGTCTGGGTTACAAGTTGATATTTGATTATTACAACCAGCATAACCTGCGTGAAGGTGTCTGATATTGAAAGACCCAAAACTCGTGTATATATTTTTAGTCAAATTAATTAAAAATCAAGTTTAAGTAATATTCTTAAAAAATGAAAAAAACTAGCAAAGACATTGTTCCCACTTTTGAAGACAGCACTGCATCATCTCGGCTTTTAAAGTATTTTTCGCGCAGGAACTTGTCGAGATGCTTGAAAAAGTGATAATTGGTGGGCGAGAGGTCCGGTGAATATGGTGGATGAGGTAGAGTCTCATAGCTCAATTCATTCAGAATCTGCAGGGTCAGTTGAGCAACATTTGGGCGAGCGTTGTTATGGAGTAGAATTTATTCCTTCATCTCTGGCACATATGTTGGAGCTTCTGGTGTATTTGATCAATTTGCCGACAGTACACGTCTATCAATCGGGTTATGAAAACTGATTGCCAACCATTCTCACATATTCTCAGAGTTTAACTTTCTTGGAAACAGGGAATATAATAATATATAACTAGAAGAGTACCCGTCCCAAGGCAGGTAAAACGAATTTCCCTGAATAGAACAGTTTTATGGCAACTTTTCTTACGAAAATTAAAATCAAGATATAATAATATTAAACTTCATTTCTAAAACCTTTATTCCAATTTTAATCAAAATCCATTACATGATTTTGATTTTTAAAAATGACTACAATTTAAGAGGTCTTAAGAAGAAATTGAAATTCAGGGAACCCTTGCTAAATTAGTGTCTAATTATTATGGATCGAATTCACAGCAAATCTGAAATATTTAAATTTTTAAATAGGAGGTTTCCCCATAGCAACTTAAAAACTCTTTAAAATACGAGACAAAAAGATACTAAAATTTGGAAAATATTCATTAATTGATGTCTAATACCTATTGTTATAATAGAAATTAAACTACAAAGGGAGGGGGCAGATCGATTTTTTTTTAAATATGTCCTTTGAAGCAAAAACAATGTTACTTAATTGCCATATGGAAAATAGTGATATATCCAAAAATTATGAAAATTCATCAAAATTTCACAAAAATTCTACGGTATCTAAATGTTCACAGAGGGCTTTCACCTCTCTTTTTACTCTCTTTGTATAAAACTAAATTAAACTAAATGTAGTCCACATTATGAACTCTTACGCCTAGCACACGTGTTCCAATATTCATAATGATCGGTTAATTAGTTAAGGATTGACTCCTTATAGACAAATATATGAACATATCGGCCAAGATGTAGTGACAGTGGGCAGTGGCGTAGAATAAGCCAGACTTAATTGGGTACTTGTTTACTTCATGTTTACACATTTAAAGTGTGTATTTCTCAATACAAAATTCATCAAGTAGAAAGTTACTTATAGTTAAAAGTCATTTTTATGGAAAATTGAGGAAAATTGCATTTTTCATAGATGTTTTAGAATAGGCCGTGAACATTGCAGAAACAGGGAACATAACTCAGAAAGCATATTTTAGATTACATCGTAATAGCGTCCAACATGTGTGTAGCTAACACTGAAAAACTTTTTGTAAATAAAAACGCGGCAGTTGTTCTACTTGAAGAATTTTGTAATTTTTGGATATATTTCTATTTTCGACATGACAATTATTAGGTTGGTGCAAAAATAATGTAGTTTTTTGACGTTCAACTTCAAAAGATCATAACTCCTTTCATAATAAACTTTACTAATCGAAATAAGAACCATTAGACTTGACATATTTTTGCTAACAAGAAACAAGTTTATTTATCCCATTAGCAGAGAAATCTGAAGTTCTGGAAGCGATGATATCATTGAAGGCCGATTCGGCATCATCTCAGCTTTTGAAGCATTTTTCGTGCAGGAATTTATCGAGATGCTTGAAAAAGTGATAATCGGTGGGCAAGAGGTCGGGTGAATATGGCAGAGTCTCGTAGCCAAATTCGTTTAGCATCTGCATTTGGGCGAGTATTGTCATGGAGGAGAATTGATTCCTTCATATTACCCAATCTCGGACACATATGTTGGAGCTTCTGGTGTATTTCATAAATTTGTCAGCAGTACTTCTCTGCCATGATCGTTTCAAAAAGCCCAGATTCAAAAAGCTATGATGGATGAGACCGGCCACAGACTACCAAACAGTCACCATAACTATTTTTGGTGCAATTTCGGCTTTGGGAAGTGTTGTGGAGCTTCTACAGCATCCAATCACTCTACCGAAATTTCTTAAACCAGTGTTGTGTCACATGTTCATTACTGATTCCTGCACCAAACGTATCATTGATATCGTGAGTGGTCTCGGCAACTTTTCGGCCTAGTTTGAACTGGAACAAGAAAATTGTGAGGAGTTGAATTTTGTCCATGCTGTCGAAAAACCTGCAAATAATGAATGAAGAGATTGAGAACGGTAGCAAATAACACATAGAGCGAAAAACGTGCTTCAAAATGATATATAACATGGCTATATATATATCAATGAATTAATTCAGAAATTATATATAAAAGTAACATTTGTGAAAAAACGATATTGTTTTTGAACCAACCTAATAAGTAATAAGTTTTTGCTCAAAATGACATATTTAAAAAAATCAATCCGTCGCCTCTTTTTGCACAAGCTCCCTCTGTTGTTTATTTTATGAAAACCAATTTTTTTACTACTAGGTGTTACTTATCAACCATGTTTTAAATTTATTATTAACAGATAAAAGAAAATGACTAACATATTTTGACTGTTATTTATTACTTAAAATATTTTTTAACTTGTTGAATAAAAAGTCATTTTATATTTGAATGACACAAAAAGTCAAGTATTATGTTTGTTTTGTGCCCCTAACCTCCCGCCAAATAGTAATATGCATTCATGTAATAAAAGAACTATCTTAATGAACTTCAAATAAAATAGTGATGCCGATTTCAAATTAGGAAGATTAGTTATTATTAAGGCTGTGACAACAGAATATTCTTTTCGTTGCTTTGACTCTCCAGTATATATCTGACACAGTAAGATACAGTCAATCAACCAAGAACCACATCAGCCTATATAAAAACATATAAGATATTAACGGATGTATACTTAAGAGTCAAAACAATGAAAAGAATATGCTGTTGTCACAGCCCTAGTTATTATATAGTATGAATCTGAAAATTCTATTGTTGGCATTGGTTTTCTCGATATTTTTATAGTCAAAATTTTTCCGAGAAATATAGGAGGGACCATGAGGAGGTTGCCAACATCCTGAGTGAAAGTGATTTTTGTGCAATGGACTGGATTCGAACTTGGAACACGCAGATCTTTGTCGTTAACCACTAAACCACCATCACATCACATTTTTTTTTTTTTTATCATTAGGAAGATGAAAAATTGTTTGTATTATTTACTATTCTAATCTTAACGTTTCGGCCGATGTAACCTCCGACCTTCTTCAGGTGCATCTTTTCGGCCTTTTGGAATCAGTACAGAAATTTGGAATAAACCCTTTATTTAATCCAGGTGGATAGATTGTTCTGTTTTATATCAGCCATGAACGGGTAGAATGGCTGAAGAAGGTCGGAGGTTATATTGGCTGAAACATTGTGAAAATATTCGTGCCAAGGATACAACTCATCAATTTTCGCCCTAAAAGTTGGAAAATATGAGAAAAAAGGTTATCGTCATAAAAGATGTATAAAATCGATATAGTTTTCACTTTTTTTTTTATATGACATATGCGTGTTCTATAATTCACGTTTGCTTTTAGTTTAGAAGCACAAATGAACCGTAATACTTAAATTTTGTCTTTTTAAATTCTAATTTAAACCTGAAATTACTTTGTAATCGATAGCTTCAAGATTTCGAAATCACTTTCAAATTGGCATGTTCACAACATACTAATAATGGCATAAAATAGTTGGCCCAGTTTTAACTTTGCGACATTTAAAGGTTTAAACTGCTGAATAGAAAGCATTTGTTTTACTCATTTTAACTCCAAGCAAAGCATATTACTACTTGGAACGTAAGAGACTACTATTTGAGATTGTGTCTAACAGGGAACCGAGGGGATTTGAGCAGCGAGATGTCTTTTCACATTACATTTAAACTTTTGCAGGTTAGTACAGTCAGGGAAGCAGGAAACAAGTAGGGAATTCAAAAATCTAGCAGCTCGAGGAACGAGACTATTAGAATAGAAGACTTTCCAGCATTTAAGAACCTCAATAGTAAAAGGGTGGGATTTTGCTGCTTGTCAGGATAGTCGAGGGGTATGTACATTGAGGGGTCACAAGTGCTAGCAGTTCAACAAACCACATTCCATTAAAGTACTCATAAAACAGACACAGGGATGCAATATTGTAGTGATGGGACAGGGGGTGGAGCTTGGTTGATAGTGCGGAACCTATTAGATTTTAACCTTTTTGGGACCCTTTATAAAAGTGAGAGACTGGTAGTAGATGTCCCAGCCTAGACGTGACAACAATTCTCCATACATGGGCGATTGGTGGCTTTGTAAAGATATACGATAGTCTTTTTGGTATGCATAAATTTCTAGCACGGTAGAGGGAGCACACTTTCTTTGCATGCAAGTAGCCTTGGCAATTAATACTTGAATTAAAGTCAAGCATCATGATTCATTTGTGCTCCCAAATTAAAAGGTAACTTGAAATTTTGAACGTTCCCTAAGCGTATCAAAGTATTTAGTTTTTAATATAAACTTTAGTTTATTTTTATTTATTTTATTTTCTACATTCAAATCTGAAGAAAATGTCTTGTTTTCCTTTTTGGAGTCATGGAAAGCTGTTTCTCTCAAGTTGATATTCACATCACTCGAAATCACTGCTTAATATTCTTTAAATATACTTTCCGATACAAAAAAAAAAAAAAGAGCAAAAATCACATAAACGTATCAAGTGCTAATCAAATGTTGATGTCTTGTAGCTCTATTAACCTGTTCTTGCTCATCTCAACACTTTTGTGTGTTTCAAACTGTCCAGCCTCACCTCTGCCACCGTAGGCCGCCGCAGACGCCATATTTTACCGCTCTAACTGTTGTTAACATTCATTACTGCATGGACTTCTTGTCTGCATTTCTTTTTTCTCCTTGCATTTAGTTCTTTCTTTTTTCCTGTTTTTTTTTTTTTATTTTTTATTTTTTAAAATCTTTTTTTATGATATCACTTTCAGGTTCACTGTCTCCAAAATTAACAGCAAAAATGTGTCCAGCAATATATAACCTGTCTCTTGTTTTTATTTTTTATTTATTTATTTATTTTGCTTTTTTGTCCGCTTTATGCTAGACCAAATGTAGGTATATAGAATGTTCATTTAGATTTATCTGACATTTTTATATACGTTTATTTACCTGATATATTATAGTGAGCAATGTTATGTTTATATTGATGTAACTATATTTTTTTATGTCATATTTGCACTTTTTTTTTGCTCAAGGACTTGTGACCTAATGATGTCAGTAAACAATAATTTTTAAAAGACCAGATTTGTATTTTTAATATTGTGAATTTTACTTTTTTATCTTTGACCTTTACTCCAGTTCACTTTCACCCCACAAATTCCACCAAAAGATGACTCGTAGTTGAATCGAAAGCGCTCATGATTCTTATGGAACTTTTTATTAATATCTTTGATTTCGATATAAAAAAGATTATACGAATAATCGAAACAATAATAAAAAAAGAATAATAAAGCAAAGTACATCCCTTGTATTCAATAATGTTTGCTTGAATATATATGTGTGTGTGTGTGTGTGAGTTTGTGTGAGTGTGTGTGTGTATATATATATATATATATATATATATATATATATATATATATATATATATATATACTATCGTGGTTTTTATTTCAATAACTTAAAAAACATAATCAGTCCATAATCGTTATTTTGTTTATTTTTTATCATTTGTATTTTTTTTTTAAATTATTTTACTTATTAGGCAGATGTCTCTACTTTTTTTTTTTTTATCCATAAATGTTTTACACGGAAAATATAGTTCACGTACCATCATATAACTCGTAATAGAAAAATGTATATCATTAAAAATTATTACAAATAGACGATATAAAAAGAAAGCTAATAAAATTAGGGAGGACGGAAATTTTAAAAAAAATTAAACACTTATTAAAAGGTGATATTCAGTACGTTTCATCCACCGCCCTTTCAGGATGATCCTATTCGATCCGATGAGGGAATCTTGAACTATTTGTGCAAACCCAGAAGTGTAGACTTACGATTTCAAATTTAGAATCAGAGAAAAAGCACTAAAGTTTGAAAAAGTCTTTTTATAAAATGATTATAAGAAAAATTATATTTTTAAGAAAACTTACTTAGGCAAAAGGCTATACACTGCTAGAAACGATTGAATAGCTAAATGCGAAACTATGGTTAGTTAATTCAGTAATTAAACAAATGAAATATCAGCTATAATAATATTTACTGTAATAATAATTTCATTCGTCTCCTGAATGGGCTTCACACCCACCGAAACCTTAATCTCCTAAGATTTTTTTCTCAATGGTTATCTCAAAGATAATATCTATGAAAACAATCTTCAGACTGTTCTTGAACTGAAAAGGTCTATCATAGCTCAAATCAAAGCAATATCAAAAGAGGCGTGTCAGAGTTATTCACAATTTAACACATCGTATCTAAACGTGTTTATCATTGAACGGTATAAAACAAAGAATTCCTTCTAGAAAAATATCGTACAAGAGGGACCACATGACGGTTGCCAACATCCCCAAGTAAAAGGGAACGAACTGGATTCGAGCTTGACACACCCTGGTTGTCAGTTCATATTGTTAGCCATTATCACTTCCCGGTGCTGTATGTGGGAGAATAATGACACAGTCCTGCAAAAACTAAAGTTTTCAAAAATGGTTGTAGATTGACAACTGCAAATAAATGTCTGCTATATAGTGTCTGTTAATAACATATTGCTAATAACTTGTGTTAACCAGCTCAATGAATATGCAGTGAAAAAAAAAAAAAAGAAAAAAAAGAGAACCAAAAAGAAATGCCGTTTAGGATTGTACCATCTATTTTTTTCTACTATAAATTCCTAATTGTGAAGACCCTCTTTTGGAGGCTATCTATTGTTTCTCAAGACAGAACGAGGCCAATCAATCAATTGGAATAATTTTTTTTTTATTTTCTATTTCTAATTTGGTTCAATTAATCCATATTCAGCAAATATCTATTTGCAGTTTCTATACATACAGCGTAATCACTTTGACACACTCGTTTTCAATAGATCACCAAAGTTAAGCATCGTTCAGTATGTTTCATCCACCACCCTTTCAGGATGGTCGGATGGTCCTCGTTGTTCTGACGGACGAACATCTCTTTCATTTGCAGTTTCTACTCTTCTAGAGAAGTGTCCATATTGGCTTTCAGGCACTATCTATCCGCTCAATTACGTGGACCATAGAGATCTTAACTTTTTTTTTTTTTTTGAAAATTCTGAATTCTGAATTTGATTCTCGAATTCTTCTGGGCTGGTTGCTTATCCAGGCGAGATATATTGCATGCATAATTGTGGAAATTAATTAAAAAAATATTTATGATTTCTTAATTATTTGAGCATTTGAAGTTCAATGAAAATCACTTTTTTTATCGATCTATTTTCAATCATATTAATTGTACAATATCACACTTCCAGCAAAATTGATCGTATGATCAAACTTATATAGAGAAAAAAATATCGAATATGTTAATAATAAAATGTATTCAATATCTGTAATTATTGAATATTGTCTGTACATCGAGAAATCAGATGATTTTATTTTTGATATATTTTGGAATATTAAATCATATGAAGAAAATAATTCTTCTCCTTCCTCTTCTAATCTATCTATCTATCTATTATATAAAAGGAACTTTGTGTGTGTGTGTGTGTGTGTGTGTGCGCGCGTTTGTGTGTGTGCGCGTGTGTCTGTGAGTTCTTCCTTATGGACTCGAAAACGGCTGGGCCAATGTTTATGAAATTCTAAACGAATGTACTTTATGTGCCTGGCAGTGTTCTTAGATAGGCTTTGTATCAGAATGTCTTCGATAAGTCTCAATAATCAAAATAATCCGATGAAAGAAGGAACAGGCGATTTTGATCAAAGTTAACACCTTACACAGCCTAACATCACAAGTGCATGCGAGAAGTTTTTTTTATCACAGAAGCTAAAAGGCCCGACGTATAAAATGAACAGGAGGTTCTTTAATATGACAGGGGCGTGTTTGAAATTAATGCTTCTCTTTAAAGCACAATTGCATGATCAGACTTGACTTTTGCATTTTAAACTTTATTTCAAGCCATTATATATAAAGAAAATAATGCTATAAAATCAGCAGTAGGTTTTCGACGGTGCAATGTAGACTACAATGTATATTGAACTAAGTCACTGTGAAAGACATGTGAGCTTCCTCCCGGCGCACCACGACGGGTCCCTTACTAGAACAGGCAATCAATTGATTTGATTGAAAAATAAGTGATTTCATTGATTTCGATAACAATAAAAATATGGGAGTGTGAAACATTCGTTAATCATCAGTCAATCCCGAGCATATTCTTCACAATAGTACAATTCACTTGAGTTTCTTTCTGAAAATGATAATTCCAGTAAAGAAGATTATTTCAATTGAGACAATTTAAAATAATCATCTGAGGGAGATAATTCCTATTTTAATTTAAAGTTAAAAATATGATTTATTGTGGCGATTTAATGTAGTTAACGATCCCAACCACTTTTGGTTTTGAAACTCCTCAGGAGTAAACAGTATTACTTAATTTGAAGACCTCGCTGTATTGTGTTCTTTTACTTAACCTGAAAATCTTGCTAATCTTTTCTATTTATTAAAACATACTTTCAATTTCTTTTTCGTTTATTTTAATTTATTATATATAAAAAAATATTTTAATTTCAGTATTAATTATTTCTGTAAAAATGCTTCTGAAATTAAACATATTTTCTTAAAAAGAAAAAAAAACCTATCTAAATACACATTTATTTAACTAGAAATCAGTTTACGCATATTCATATATCTAAATAAAAAAAAGTTTTAGTATTAACTTATGAACTACAACAAGAATATAAAAATTGAGACTTATTTGTGGTCGCTTGATGTAAAATAACAACAAACAACCATTGCGATAAAGTTAATGGTTGATCAGTATTATAGAAACAGTTTATTGTTTTAATGTGAATCAATAGCATTTTTTTTTCATTTTTCGTCTTATTGTCTCATGTTTGAGGTTAGGCGTTTTGTGAATGACTTCCAACTTCAAATGCCTGTTACCATTTCACTTGTGCCCCCCACCCCCGCCAGGATCAGATCGTCATCAACTGATATCTCCATATCTTAAGCGGCCTACTACATAGCTTTAGACCATCGACGCTAATGTGTGGTACATTTTGGAGTGTTCTAGATGACTGACGGTAGGTGACATGGCCGTACCAGTTCAGACAGCATAATTTTTCATGGAGATTTGTAGAGTGAAAAACACCAACTTTCAACATCTGATGTGCTGCAGCCAAGATTGTGTCATATCAATGTTTCATCATTGACTTTGTCTCACAGCTATACAAGAATGTTGTCTTCTGCCACACTCGCATAAGATGTGATCCTTGCATATTGTAAGACTTTTCATGTGGCTAATATATGCCATATTCTTATTTTTCAATTTTTAGGCTATAATTATTGTTCATTTGCAAATCCGATATTTTTTTCACCAGAGTTTGGGTGACAAGTCTCCCCAGATTTCCAGTACTCTCCACCTCTTTTGATAACCTTTGTAAATGACTTTGCATTATCACAACAACCTCTTACCACTGAATTGTCACTGGCAACGACCATTGGTCTTCATTAGAATTTGGGTGGCAATAAACCTTCTTACGTTCCTGGCAATGTTCGACCTCAACTAGTGGAGGTCTGGTTAGTGCTTTCTCTCCTTGGCCCTTCCATTTTCATTGACCGTTCACAAATATTTTATGTGGTATCAGCTGAAACTGATGCTTTTTTCTGCGGTGGGGGGGGGCACAGTTTATAAGATTTGTTGCAGTTTCAGTTTTTTGGGGGTTCATGTGATGTTTCTTTCAGCTTTTTGTTATTTTTATTTTTATTGTTATTATTATTGTAAAGTCTTTTTGAAAATATTTGTTAAATGTTTTGAAATTAAGAATTATAATTGACATTATTATCTTCAGTGTTACTGCAGCAGCGTTTTCGATGCTGTATTCAAACAAATAATGCAGTAGTAAATAATGTAGAAGTATTTTTTACTTACACTATACATGATCTATACGTCATCTATATTGTATGCACCATCAAAATGTCTTCTTTATTTGCTTTAGCATCTTGTTATAAACAATGGTTAACTAATAATCCACCAATCCGAATTAGGATAAAAAGGAAAAACCTATGCTCATCATTATCAAATAATTTACCCATGATGATACCAAGGTCAACCAACTAGTGTTTTTTTTTTTTTAACTTTAGAACCAGAAATGTGCAATCATTTATATGTTTACCAAGACAATAGAATCGCCATTAAAACCATTTTAATTCTTTCTAGTTTCTCATTCGCAAAGTAGCTCTTTAAAAAGACATACATTTTTCACATGAGTATTTAAAAAAAAAATACTGCGATAGAATTTTATTCCAAGATAACTTGAACTTCCCTGATAAAACAAAACAAACAAGTGAAGCATTCATGGTTCCCTGTGATTGCACAGTGAACGAGGCATAAAAAAATGACTTAGTTCAGCATTCGCCCTCTACCCCCAATCTAGCCCCAAAAGCCCCCAAGGCCTTAACATATTTAAATTTGAGTTTAGCACCATGCAGAACTGCTAAATAGACATACACAGAAAATTTTGGATAAATATGGTAAAATAGTTCCAAAAATAGAGTGTTTTTATTAGCCCTAAAAGAGCCCCCGGGGCACACCCAAGAGTTATCGCAAAGTATAGACAAACAAAATTATATAGAAATCAGTTAGTTACAACTTTTCAGAAAGTTTTATAAAAATCCAAAGCATTAATTTTTTAAAATAATCATAAATGTGTCAATTTTAGCTATTTTAATCCAAAAGGCACCCCTAAGGTGGCAACCGGAGTTTTTCTGGAAAATCTGTTCTGTTATCATATTTAATGTTTGTGCAAAATTTCAAAAACTTCCAAGGTGTAGTTATTGAGAAAAGTGCAAACAGACGAATGGACAAGGGTGAATTTACAGGTCCACCCTCCGGGGACCAATTAGTTAAAAAATCTGATCACTTAAGGTATATTATCATTAATCTCTCTAGACAAATCATAAAGCCACTTGATGTAAAGAGCTAAAAGAAAAAATATTACTTCAAGATCACAAACCAGCCAGCAATAAATATGAGATGGATAGATTCTGATCCAGAAAACAGCAATTGTTTCCCCTTTGTTAGAAACATCGCTCCTGGAATGTGAAGATTAAAAGACGAAATAAGGAAATTGGGAGTTATGAGGATGCTAAAAATAAACTCTCTTTATTTTAACTCAGTAATAGTGCCAAACCTATTAGTCTCTTTTCTCACCCACCCAATCTATGATAAAGGCCTTCATTAGGAAGCACATCATGTATACATGTACCTCATGTTTCTCATTTTAAGAATGGTAGACATCATACCGATGTTAAATTCTATTTTAAGATTTTCAGCTTGCAATCTGATTTTGACAATGGTTTTCTGCAAGTAAATGTTGGTGTCCTCACATATGCAGCGCCTGATGTTCTTAATTGGTCACTCATCTGATAATGACCTGACTCAACAACAGTTAAGTTTAGTGATCTAGCGAGAACCAGTGTATTAAATTTATTACATCGTATGAGACCAAATCATATTTTTTCATAATCACGAAAAAATCCTGTGAATTAGTTCAATTTAATAAAATATTCAGCATTTATTTAAAAAAAAGAAAAAGAAAAAAAGGCATATATTTTATAAGAAATAGAAGTTTTAAAATTAAGCATCGTAACAATATTCATTAATGGAAAAAATGATTTTTTTTGCTAAATAGACGTGTGCGTATGTGTATGCACACACACACACACACACACACACACACACACACACACACACACACACACACAGAGTCCTACCTGTTATGCACAGTGCACACGCACGCTCTTAACCTACTTTTGTGAATCCTTTGTAGATATGCATCAGATTAGGGTTAAGGTCCAGACTTCCATGTTTAGATCGATGCAATTCTCAGCTATCGCCATACAAAATGCAGATTAATTGCCACTGAGAAATGCATCGCTGAGAGGTGGACAGTTATCTGTGCAAGTTTATATGCAGATAGAAATAATAATAATAATAATAATAATAATAATAATAGTAGTAGTAGTAGTAGTAGTAGTAGTAGTAGTAGTAGTAGTAATCATCATCAGTTTAACGTCCGTTTTACATGCTGGCATACGTTGGGTAACTTTAAGAAACTTGCTTCCAAACTAACCAATCTCTGGCCAGGTCTTTATTTATCCTTCTTTCTTCATTTTTATCACTTCTTTACACGTTTTTCTTTGGCCTTTTTTTTTTCTTTGTGAACTAAACTTGCTACCTCAATTTCTCTGCATCTATTACCCAAGAACTCTCATCCATTTTTTGTTTCCGGTGAAGTTTCCTGTTTTGCACGGATCTCTTTGTACTGTCTTGTGTTAAATAGATGTTGAGACAAAATTAGTCATGATGAAAACTTGGGTAGGGTAAGATTATCTAAACGATTGCCTCAGTAGAAATTTATTTACATTAGACTTGAAGACGACCAAGTTATAGTCAGTCGGGAAGCAGATAAATGGTATTGTGTTCCACAGACTGACAGCTTTAGGGAAGAAACTCTGCTCATGGAATTTTCGTTTAGTTTTGGTTTTGTTTATTAAAGTAAAAAAATGTACCAATTTTATTAATTGTTAAAACTTATTAATCAAATTAATTTCATGTGAGATGAGAATGTGCTTAGCAAAGCAAGTAAATAGGTAAAGTACTTTTTTGCTGAGTAAAGGAAGTAAAATCATCATCATCATCGTATGAATCCGAAGATTCTATTGTTGGTATAAGTTTCACATATATTTTTCTAGTCCGAATTCTTTCTAGAAAGAAATCGGATACTCACAGAAGGGATCACGTGAAGGTTGCCAACATCTTAATGAAAGTTCTTTTTTGTGGAGCGAACTGGATTCAAACTCTGGGCGTCCAGATTGTCAGTCCGTGTTGTTAACCATTGGACCACCGTCACCCTCCATATTTGCTTCAAAGAAACGGAAAGAAATGTCAAACATTTTATGTACTGTTTAAGGAAAGCTAATCACGTGACATTATTGGATGCTACAGTTGTTGATTCTACGAATCTGCGTCTGCTTTTCTGTTGACATCTGAACCCTTCATTTCCTAAGCTTGACTCTTCTCTTCTTTTCATTACACCCTTTTTATGTTGGCATTTGCTTCTTTTTTTCTCTCTCTCTTGCTTAGCATTTTCTTTTCTTGTCTCGCCTACCAATTAGAACTCTCTAAAATTAGGCACAATTCAGTGGATCTGACCGAGCAAAGAAATTAGTGAAGATTGAATTTTTTTTTTTTTTTTTTGAATCGGTGCCAACTTGAAGTACAACAAATTTAGCGTGTATCCTAAAAAACAAGTGAAGCGTTATTACACACACACACACACACGCACGCACACACGCACGCACACACACACACACACACACACACACACACACACACACACACACACACACACACACACACACACACACACACACACGAGTTTATTTACCTCCAGGAGGTTCGACACAATGTTAGGTGAGGTTAAGGTCCAAATTATCAGACGATCTCCACATATGGATTTGTTTTCAGTAAAAGAAAAGGAAATTCATATGAATCAACTTTTGTTGAAATTCGTTTCCTTGCTTCTTCCTCATACTTACAAGAAGGGTCAGGCGAGGGTTGCTAACAGTGTAACGTAGCTCTTTACTTTTTAACTATGTCGTTACGTTTCAAACCTCTCGGACCCACACATTGTCTGGTACCGTCGCAAAGGAACAAACAAATAAAAAAGGAAAGAAATAAAAATCTTTCTCTGCATTTTTTAAAAGTGCAAATGAAATGCATTTATTCGTGGTTTTTCCAAAACAACGCATTTCATTATATTTCAAAAGTCTTTTTGCACACACGTGTTTTACAACACTGTGCTATATAACATGTGCTTTTTAAAAGTCTCTGCTCCCGCCACCTGACACTCGCCCTCGACTCACACGTCCATCTTCTCCAACGCACACTTCGCTTCTCTTTCTCGACCATATGATGTTCTTTTTTTCTTTTTCTTTCTTTCTTCTTCCCGTTACATCAGCGTGTGCACAATTGATTAATTTGCATATGTGCTAAGATGGCTGCTGCTGCTAATATTTTCGCTAGCCAGCTATCGTACAGCTGCTGCTGATTTTGTCACAATCACCAATAATGCTATGTTGCCATAAGAGCGCACCACTTCGTTACAAGTGAAATTCATGCTACAAAACTTCTGGATTTTAATTTGGCATACCCAGGTCGTCGGTTTGATTTACTACCGTCACCTCCGTTGTTTTCAATGTATCAAAAAAACCCCACAAAAAACAAAAAACAAAACAAAAGGAACGACTCAATTCGTATGAATCAGCATGTTCGGTTTAACATCCGTTTTACCTGCTAGCATATATTAAACAGCTTTTAGAAATTTACATCTAAGCTAACCTATCTTTGCCCAGGTCTTCATTTATTCCTCTTTCTCTCAAATCCATCTTTATCAATTCTTCCTATGTTTTTCTTGATCTTCCTTTGTGAGCCAACTCTGTTGTCTTAATTGCTTTACATCAATATACTCATGAACTCTCGTCCATTCTTTCAATGTGACCATACCATCAAAGTTTCCTGGGTTTTTTTCATATATTTCCCCATGCTGGCCAGATTTAATCTTTCTCTGAGCCTATCATATCTGAGCCTGTCTTTAAGACTTGCCTTACACATTCATCGTATAATTCTACATGGTAAAACCTTTTTGACCTTCTTGATTCTATAATTGGCATTATTCTCTTTAAATCTTATTAGTACTTACAGAAGGGACTGCATAAAGGTTGCCAACATCCATACGTGAAAGCATGGAATCGATTTGATGTGAACTTGGATCAAAACTTCAATCCGTTTCGTAATCCACTTCACCACTCCATCTCCCTTGTTTTCAGTAAATAAGGCAATGTTGAGAACAGGACCCAATCTCTCCAACAGGCAAAGCATGATTATGCAAGCACATGATATGTATACATGGGAGAGAGGAGGTGGGCTATCTGGACACGTGTAGTTTTGGGAGTTTTTCGCTTTTTGATGGATAACCCTACCAAGGCTTTTTAAATCTCATCTATCCTACTCTTTATCACTCATAGTTGGGAATGATGCAATGACTCTAACATAACTCGAACATAACATGTGAAACGCACCGTCCGTTCACACTAGCAACTATTGTATTACGGACACATCCTTATTATAATGGACATTTCGTGTGAGTATGTTTGTAACTACAATTCACAATATTATTTAAAACGTATAGAATGTTAAACAACATTAAAAGAACCTAAAAGGATACCTGTCCCAGAACAAGTAAAATTAATTCTCCAAATAGAACAGTTCTACACCACTATGCCCTATTACAAAGATTAAATAGTTTTGCACCACTTTTACAAAAATTAAAATCAAGATATAATGATGTTAATCCTTATTCTAGAATCTTTATACTAATTTGATCAAAATCCATTCCATTATATGATTTTGATTCTAGTAAACTCAAATTTGAGGCTTAAGCTTACAAGGTCTTAAGGAAACATTGAAATTTAGGGAATTTTGTCTAATGACTATCAATGCAAAGCTGAAACATTTAAACTTTCAATTAAGAGGTTGTGCCCATATTATGACCCCTAAAATCTCTTTAGAATATTCCAAGGAAACTGAAATTTCTTTAAATTTGGATTATCCTACAGCAATCTAGGATGGTTTTGCCGACCATGGTTATCAAACATATTTATGTATCTGAAAACAATATTAGTTCTAAATACTTGAAGAAAACTAATTTAAATATTTAACCTTGGAAAAAGCAAATATGTATTTACATTTAATGAAGATTTGACATTTGCACGTCTGAACTTGAAATTATACTATTATTTCTTAACCTACTATTTGTATTTAAAAAATAGCGCGGGTCGTTAAATACAAAAAGAACCTTTAAAAAGTCGTAAATATATAAATAAAAAATAATGGCGGGTAGGGGTAGACCGAACTTTTTTCAAAGTAAAAAGTCGCCAAAAAAAAACAAAAACAAAACAAAAATAATAATAATAATGGCGAGAGGAGGGGGGGCTGAAAGAACCAACGTCAAATCGGGGCTGTAAGTCGGTTCTGAAAATGGGGGATCGATTTACTAGAACCCCCTTCCAAATCTTTAAATATTGATTTTTTTTTTCAATTTTTTCATAATCTGGTAGCTTAGTGTCCAATAATCCACAGAAATAGTTAAAAAAAAAAAAAGAAGAAAAGGAAAGAATTGTAAGGAGGGTGCCGATTGTTCAGGTGTACCTACATATTTTTTTTTTAAATATTTTCTTTGCCCAAGTTGTGCTTGGGTGACACTAGAACTTAATTTTAAAAAAAAACTACATTTTTTGTGTCCAAAATTATTTATTTACGATTATTTTATTTGTATTTTTCATTGCAATTTGGAATTGTTTTCTAACAAAAAACAAAGCAAATATATTTTTCTAATTAAAAAAAAAAACCCACTTGATCTATTTACATATTTAAAAACATATTTGGAGTTTTTTACAACTTAACCCAGCGTAGTTTACCTCCTAAAAAGAAATCAAAATCTTTTTTTGGGGCTAATATGTTTCAACGGCCTTTAAAGATGAAGATAATATAGAAGAAGGAATCTTTTTTTTTTAATAATTAAAATTAAACATTTTTGTATGGTGGATCAGTTTCCTATATGAATTTTACGCAAAATGAGACCCTACTTCTTGGTGACATAGCGAGACAAACCGTTAGCATTTTTTCAAGTTTGGTGGCGAGGATGTAGGCAAAAAGAGAGAATAGGGTGGGGATGGAGATTATAAGTTCCAAACATTTTAAAATACGTAGAAACACTTCAAAACGTGTGTGTAGAGAGGGGCTTTTCATCTTCTTTTTATAGATTAAAAATTTTTTTTTAAAGATTTGCTTTGAAAAGGTCTCACCGTTAAATATTACTGAATCAGTTAATTATTTCCTGATATTTTTAAGGCTGTTCACACACACACACACACACACACACACACACACACACACACACACACACACACACACACACACACACACACAAAAGAAAAAAAAGAAAGAAAAACTAGGGTGGACCTGTACAATGCACTCCCTCCTTGTATTTCTTTTTTCTTTTCATTTTCTTTCAACGGATTACACCCCTCTTATATAAAGGATTTTTCATTTAATCTAAGCGCAATATTGTTAAGACCTTTATTATCCAATGTATTCCGTATAGCTTTCACGGGTCGCCATGTTTGTTTTCGTGTGCACGTGCAGTAATTTTTTTTTTTTCACATGCGTGGAATTGTGCATTGTTTTCACTGGTCACCACGTTTGTTTTTGCATGCACGGGCATTCAATTTTTTGCGCGTTTATATATTAATTCTGTATACTCACTATTCCATAGCTAGCTATAACATATACTGACCCAACAGGTTACAAGTAGTCTAGTATATATATATATATATATATATATATATATATATATATATATAAAATATTTTTATTTAAATAGACAAATATTACATAGTCACTACACTAAAAATGCTTATATTTCAGACAATTGGTCAGTAATGATGGGCATGGAATATGTGCCTACATCAAAGATGGCTTTCCATGTGGTAGGGATATCTCCAGAGAAGACCCTAATTTACCTTATATATGCTTCCGGGTTGCACTAGCTTAAACCACTGCATTTAAATTTGCCCTCTATTGCCCTCACAACAGTGGGGTTACTATCTTTAAGAGCATATCTGAGAAAATTGATCACATCCTGTCTGCTCATCCTTCGGCTAACATTCACATTTGTGGTGACTTCAATGTCCATAATGTGGAATGGCTGACCCACTCAAATAAAACCGATGACAAGGGGAGGTTCTGTCATGATTTTGCCACTCAGATTGTTCACGAACCCACCTGTGTGCCTGATACTACCGGTTAGTATGCAAGTCTTCTAGACCTTTTCCTCACAGCTTCCCCTGAGCTATGTTCACGTTCCATTCTATCTCCCCTGGGATTCTCCGACTACTCTGTTGTAGCAGTTAAGATAAAAATGAAATGTACTAAATCTTCAGACGTACCTCCCCACTGTACTGTATATCGATACTCTATGGCTGACTGGGATAGTTTCCGTATATTCATATCTGACCTACCTCTGCATTCCATGTTTAAAAAGGATGTATCCTCTATAGTATCAGACCTGACCGAATGGTTAATTGTAGGCATAGACCGATTCATACCTTCCAAAAAATTCCAACAAAAACCTAACAGCCAGCCATGGTTCTCCCCAGAATGTGCTGCTGCCATCACGCACAGACATCACTTTTTCTATAGCTACCAACGTAATAGATGTACTGAGACTAAAGTGCTTTCAGGACTGCCAGCAACCACTGTAAAAGAGTAATAAAAAATACAAGAGAGCTATATGCTCAGTCCGTTAAATCCAAAGTAGCTGAGCAGCGGCTTGATTCCCACCAGTTCTGGCAAATAGCAAACAGGATCCTGAACAGAAGCGTGCGTTCTATCCCAAGTATCATCAATGGACTTGAGGTCATCTCGTCAGCATCAGACAAGGCCAAACTATTTGCCAAGAACTTTGCAGCAAATTCTACCCTATGCGACAAAGGCCATCAACTCCCCGTATTTCCTCCTATAACAGACAACATGCTATGCAACATACAAATATCTGTGCGTGAGGTTGCCAAGCTAATCAAGAACCTTGATTCCAGTAAAGCAACTGGCCCTAACGGCATTCCAGTTATAGTGTTGTAAAAGCTCCAACCAGAACTTGCCCCCATACTTACAAAACTGTTTAAGCGTTGCCTTAAGGAGAAGTGCTTTCCAACACCCTGGAAAACCTCATCAGTATGCCCTGTATTTAAGAATTCAGGTCATCTCCCTCTCAGTACAGACCAATAAGTCTCCTGTGTCTCATGAGTAAGTTGTTGGAATCCATATTAAATAGAGAAGTAGTCAACCACCTCAACAGAAACAACCTTCTTAGTGACATGCAATATGGTTTCCGCTCTGCAAGATCTACAGCAGATGTGCTAACGGTTATATCTCATAGGATTAGTGAATCTCTTGACAAAGGCTTCCTTTCCAGGGCAATTGCTCTTGACATATCAAAGGCCTTCGATAAGGTACGGCATAAGGGCTTACTTCACAAGATTTCCAGCCACGGTATCACTGGAAATGTTTTCTCAATCATTAAATCGTTTATCTCCGATAGGTTCATAAGAGTAGTGGTTGATGAGCAGAAATCAGAGGCCCACAGTATTAATCCTGGAGTCCCTCAGGGGTCCATCTTGGACCCAACTTTCTTCCTGATTTACATCAATGATCTCCCAAATCACATACTTAAATCATTCGTTGACATCTATGCTGATGACACGACCATCTATGGCAACACATCAAAGGCTGTAAATGACAAAGTTCTCTCTAATTCTCTCTACTCTGATCTTGGGCGCATGGTACAGTGGGGGAAGAGGTGGCTGGTCACTTTTAATGCATCCAAAACCAAACTTCTATCTTTACATTCTCAACGCTCTGATCCCCATCGAGCATCAATTGAAATGGATGGCTCTTGTCTTGGGGAGGCTCCATGTTTTGACAAGGTTCTGGGTTTGACCTTTACTCCTGATTTGAAATAGGACATGTACATCAGGTCTGTTGCCAAGGACGCTGGGAAAATGGTGGGATCCTTCTACCGCTCCAGAAGATATCTCACTACTGATGCAATTCTCTATCTGTATAAAATCCAAGTACGTCCCAGGATGGAGTACTGCTGCCACATCTGGACAGGAGCTGCTAAAAATAACCTATCCTGCCTTGACAGAGTACAAAATAGACTTCGTGGCTTAGTGGGGGATGCCCTTTTCTCTTCCCTGCAATCTCTCTCCCACAGAAGAGACGTTGCAAACCTGTCTTTGTTTTATCATTACTTCTATGGCAAGTGCTTGTCTGAGCTCCAATCTCTCGTCCAATGTTTCATGAGAAACACCCGTCTAGCTGAAACTGCTGTCAATAATTTTCCCCACTCTTTATCTGTGCCTAAATCCAAACGTAGATTCCATGAGCAGAGCTTCTTTCTTAGAAGTGCACGACTGTGGAAATCTCTTCCGTTTGCCTGTTTCCCACTTGACTACAACTTGGATGTCTTCAAGTTCAACATAAATAAATTCCTGACAAACCGCCCCCTTAAGTAAGACACTCTATCAAATCTCCAATACTAATGATTACTACAATACTATCTCATTGATTACTGTACACGCAATAACCCTTATCCCTGAGTGGCCTCCGAGCGTTGATAAGTGGTGACCCTCATGTAAAAAAAAAAAAAAGTCCTCGTCAGGCAACGTAATAAAGTTTGTGTACCATTGAAAGCGTCTGGTTCTCTCTCTCTATATATATATTCAATTAAAGATGAGGAATAACAGTTAGATATAACTTTATTGTATCATTAAAACAATAAGGAAAACTAAAGGAGGAAATTAAGAAAAAACTCTTTAAGCCATGGGATTTCAAAGTTAAATACTTCTCATCAGAAGAGGAGACGGGCCAGAATTATACAAAATGCAAATATCGAAAAAACTCCCTTAACATTTAGGTATGAAATGAGAACGAAGGAATAGGGAAATATGGTAAAAAATAATTAGAAGTAGGTACATTTTTTTTTCTTATTGTTCTGATGATATAATAAAGTTACGTATAACTTTTATTCCTCATCTTTCATTTAATATATTTATTTTCTCCTCTTAATAGTGTTGAGCTTTTCTTATCTTGATAAGTTTTGCTTTGTTAAAGATTTACTCTTTGATAACATAATTATCTGTATATATACATACACACACGTACACACGCGCACGCGCGCGAAAAGTGTAACTTTTAATAGCAGATTTGGTTTGTTTATCGCTTTACATCCATGTTTGTAATTTAATCACGGAAATAAATAAAATAAAAAATGTCTGAAGCAAAAATTCACCCGTG
This sequence comes from Euprymna scolopes, assembly GCF_053919585.1. Classification (NCBI taxonomy): domain Eukaryota; kingdom Metazoa; phylum Mollusca; class Cephalopoda; order Sepiida; family Sepiolidae; genus Euprymna; species Euprymna scolopes. The sequence goes on along the minus strand of NC_136489.1, from coordinate 93,248,624 downwards.
ATGTGTTTAGTGGATTTATTTTTAGTTGACTGCACAAAATCTTTACTTCCGGTTAGTTGGGTTAGCGTTGAAATGTTTGAGTGCAGACAAACTGAGATAATTTGTTGTGTATATTTAACGTTGGGGTTGCCAGATTCGATAAACATCGGTTTTTCTTAGCTTATAACGACACGAAGATACTTTTGAAACGAAGTGCACAGATAGTTCCCCAGACACTCCTGTGGAGTCTGAGTGAGAATTAATTGCTTTAGGATTTAGAATCGGTAAAAATTGTTCAAATCTGTGTCCCCCCCCCAAAAAAAAGAAGAAGAAAAAAAAAAGTTATACATGATGAAAAATGCACATGAAGCATTTTTCGCTGCTTTTGTTTTTCGTTAAAAGAAAAAAAAATGTCCTCATTAAAATTTGAACTTTATAAATAATACATTTTACATTACAACATATAAAGCTATATTGTGATAGTTTAAAAGTTGGATGTAAATAACATTTAAGCAGACATATCAAACTTATTAATAATTTTTTATACTTACAGACGTATGTGTGTCATATTTACGCAATCATCAGTGCTGAAAGTGATAAGTACTGCTGGTCGTGGGATTCGAACCCAGTAAACAAAGCGAACCTTGACATTGTAGGCTAGCGTTCATTCTCTCGGCCGCCAGGAATTAACATTTAAATCTAAGTAATTTAAGTTACCATTGCTATATATATATATAGTGGTAGGAAAAAACTGTCGCTCTAGAAAAGACAACATGATTCCATTTCCATTTGATGAAAACCGGATTTCTTTATTTTTACATAGGAGTCACCACTTATCAAGGTCCAGAGGCCACTCAAGAATAAGGGTTAAAAGTGAACAGTTGTCAATGGGACAATATAATAGGAATCGTTAGTTGTGTAAATTTGGTAAATTGGATTACTTCAACCCATCAAGAACTTGTTTATGTTGGACTTGAAGAAGACTATATTGTAGTCAGCTGGAAAGCAGGCAAACGGAAGACAGTTCCACAGGTGTGCAGTTAAGAAAAAGCATTGTTCAGGGAATCTACGTTTAGGTTTAGGCACAGATAAAGAGTGGAGGAAATTATTGATAGTGTTTTCAACTAGACGAACGTTTCTCATGAAAGTTTGGAGAGGGGGGACCAGAGATTGGAGCTCAGACAAGCACTTGCCATGAAAATAACGATAAAGCAGAGAGAGGCTTGCAATGTCTCTTCTGTGAGAAAGAGGTTGCAAGGAAGACAAAAGGGCATCCTCTACGAGGCTACAAAGTTTATTTTGAACTTTGTCAAGGAAGGATGAAATCTTTCTAGCAGCTCCTGCCCAGATATGGCAACAATACTCCATCCTTGGACGTACCTGGTTCTTATATAGATAGAGAATTGCATCAGCAGTGAGATATCTATTGGATTAATAGAAAGATCCCACTATTTTTCCAGCGACCGTGGCAACGGATTTGATGTACGTTCCATTTCAGATCAGGAGTGAAGGTCAAGCCAAGAAGCTTGTCAAAATATGGAGCCTCCCTAAAACGAGAGCCATTCATTTCAATTGATGCCAGATGAGGATCAGAGCGTTGATGATGCAAAGGTAGAAGCTTAGTCTTAGATGCATTAAAAGTAACCAGCAACTTCTTTCCCCATTGTACCACGTGCTAAAGATCAGAGGAAAGAGAATCAGAATTTGGTTGTTTATGGCCTTTGATATTGCATGTCACTAAGAAGGTTATTTTTACTGAAGTGGTTGACTACTTCTCTATTTAACACAGATTCCAGCAACTTACTCATGACGCACAGGAGACATTGGTCTGTACTGAGAGGGAGATGCCAAATCACCTGAATATAGGGTATACTGATGAGATTTTCCAGAGTGTTGGGAAGTAATTCTCCTTAAGACACCGCTTAAACAGCTTTGCAAGTATGGGAGCTAGTTCAGGTTGAACCTTTTTCAGCACTATAATTGGAATGCCATCAGGGCCAGTTGCTTTCAATCAAGAATCAAGGTTTTTGATTAGCTTGGCAACATCATGCACAGACTTTTGTTGCAGACCATCTACTAGTTGGTCTTTTGTGTACAAATTCCAAGAGCGATAGAAGCCTTCTATCATATCTGAAAGTGACACAATGTTCAACAAGCGAGATCGGAGATGGGCCGTTGTACAACTCATGCTCTCTACTGATCCAAGTTATAATAACAGAACCAAATTGCATCGCTGGATTGCCATAAATAACAGGGAATGTGCCCAGGGTAATAAAAACAAAGTTTCTGGCCATAGTTATGGTTTTTCGTGTGGTTTCAAGTGAGAGTCACATCATGCCACTGAAATCGGCTTGAAAATCAACACCAAAGTTTTCCTAGATGTGTTGAAGATTGTGGTGATCTTCTGATGCAATGCGTTGGCAGTGGCAGACCTTGAGTGTGGCAGCAGAACTCAGTGCCAGCCCACAAATCCAAAGAGACCCAGGCTTGGCTTCAGAAAGAGTGCTACCACTTTGTACCCTACTCTCACTTACCCCTCCTCTTCCGACCTAAACCCGCTAGAGTACTTTGTTTGGTCATACATCGAGAAAATCACAAACATTATCTCCCACAACACCATAGCCAGCCTTATCACCGTCATATGCCAAGTATTCACCGAGCTCTCTACGGTGCTTGGGAAAAATGCATACTCCCAGTTCCGGACCCGTATCAAGGTAATTGAGGCAGAAGGCGCCTACATTGAATAGATGTCAGCTCTACTACATAATCAAGTTACCTGAATTGATTTGTTCAATGAAAGTTTTAAAATAAAGCTGTAGTGTTGTTTTCTTTAGGGTGACAATTTTATCGTTCCACCTTGTATATAATCTCCCTATCTATATATATAATCTCTCTCTGTTTATTATACAAACATTATTGGTTACATATGTGTATACATGTTTCAGTGGAGTCCCAATTCAGGAACAACATTTCATCAGACCAAAAAAGAATTTATATTGAAATGGGTGTCAAGATTACATTGGGTTTTATAAGATATTTGGGTACAATCTACATTTTGAAGAAAATTAGGGTGTATACTTTGATAATGTGAGCAGTAGGGTTTTTTTTTAGGTGTGGTGAGGGGAAGGGGGGATGCTGTTTCCCATGTTTTAACTATCATTAATAGGGAGGTGTTAGATGATTCTTTTAGCTTGGCAGTTATTTATTGCCCTTGATTTAAAATTTCCCATATCTTAGGTTGTTTTTATGGTTCTATATCTATTATTAGTGGGAACTTTAATTTCCTTTTGACAAGTGTTATTTTTATTCATTCTTTTATTTATTTATTTTTTATTCTTTTATCTC